>NC_053178.1:0-210277 GCF_004115215.2 Ornithorhynchus anatinus | reverse complement strand
TGAGGTGAGATAAAATGTGGAGGAGAATGGGACGATCGACAGTGTCAAAGGAAGGTCGAGGAGGATTAGGATAGAGTAGGAGCCATTGGATTTGGCAAGAAGGAGGTCATGGGTGACCTTACAGAGGGCAGTTTCAGTGGAGTAGAGGGGACAGAAGCCAGATCAGAGGGGGCCCAAGAGAAAGTTGGAGTTGAGGAATTCAAGGCAGCGAGTATAGATGACTCGTATTAGGAGTTTGGAAAGGAAAGGTAGGAGGAAGATAGGACGAGAACTGGAAGGGAAAGTGGGGTCGAGGGAGGGTTTTTATTTTTTTGGATGGGGAAGATATGGGCATGTTTGAAGGCAGAGGGGAAGAAACCATTAGAGAGTGAATGGTTAAAGACAGAAGTTAAGAAGGGGAGGGTGGAAGGGGCGATTGTTTTTATAAGGTGACTGGGAATGGGGTTCGAAGCAGGTGAAGGGGGTGGCACTTGTGAGAAGGGAGATCTCCTCTGAGGCTACTGCAGGGAAGGATGGGAAAGTAGGGGAGAGGGTTGGGAGCGGGGTGGATGGAGAAGGGGAGGGGTGACTTTGGGGACCTCAGACCTGAAAGTGTTAAGTAGGTGGCCAGATCGTTGGGGGTGAAGGGTGAGAGAGGGGGAGGAACAGGGGGCCTGAGAAGAGAGTTAAAAGTCTGGAACAATTGGCAGGGTTGATGGGCATGGGCATCAATGAGGGAAGAAAAGTAGTTTTGCCTGGCAGAGAAGAGGACAGACATAAGGCAGCAGTCGAGAAGCAGCGTGGCTCAGGGGAAAGAGCACGGGCTTGGGAGTCAGAGGTCATGGGTTCAAATCCCAGCTCTGCCACTTGTCAGCTGTGTGACTGTGGGCAAGTCACTTAACCTCTCTGTGCCTCAGTTCCCTCATCTGTTAAATGGGGATTAAGACTGTGAGCCTCATGTGGGACAACCTGATTACTCTGTATCTATCTCAGCTCTTGGAACAGTGCTCTGCACATAGTAAGCATTTAACAAATAGCATTATTATTATTGTTAAGGCAGGAAAGGATAAATTTGAAGTGAATAAGGTTGGCTTGGTGCTTTGACTTTCACCAGCAGCACTCAGCAGTTTGAGCATAAGAGCGAAGGAGACAGACAGAGGCAGAGATCCAGGGCTGGGGTTAGTGGGGTGAAAGCGGCAGAGGGAAAGGGGAGCGAGCCAGTTGAGGATAGGCCCAAGCTCTATCCCCTGGGCAATACTGTTTCTCGGGATTCCCGGACCGAGCCTTGAAAGACATGGTCAGTTAGGGGGTTGAGGCATAGAGGAGCCCGAGAAAGAGATAAGAAAGGAGCCAGAGAGATAGGAGAAAACTCAGGAGAGGACAGTGTCGGTGAAACCGAGGTTGGATAAGGGGATGGTAGACAGTGTCAAAGACAGGTGAGTGTTTGAGGAGGACTAGGATGGGGCAGATGCTGTTAGATTTGGCAAGGGGATTTCTGTGTACCGAAGCGGGCAGCGTAACTTAGGGGCAAGAGTAGGGGCTTGGGAGTCAGAGGACGAGGCTCTGATCCCAGCCACCACTGTCTGCTGTGTGACCTTGGGCAAGCCACTTCACTTCTCTGTGCCTCAGTTACCTCATCTGGAAAATGGGGATGAAAACTTGAGCCCTACGTGGGGCAAGCTGATTACCTTATATCTCCCCAGCGCTTAGAGCAGTGCTTGGCACATAAGAAGCCCTTAACAAATACCATTCTTGTTATCGTCATTATTAGAGAGAATTTGAGGGGAAGAAGTAGACATGGAGGCAGCAGCTGTAGACAGCTGGCTCAAGGAGTTTGGCAAGGAACGGTAGGAGGAAGATGGGGTGATTACTGGAAGGAGCTGTGGGATGAAGGGAAGGTTTCTTAGGATGGGGAGACACAAGACTGTTGGAAAGCAGTGGGGAAAAAGTCACTGGGGAGAGAAAAGTTGATGGCGGTAGTCAGCGAAGGAAAAAAGGAGGGTGCAAATGCTTTGATGAACTGTGAAGAGATGGGGTTGGAGGGGGTTTTGAGACCAGGTAGGAGATCTCTTGTTGAGTTCCTGGAAAGACGGGATAGTTGAAGAAGGGCAGGAGAGGACTGGGACAGGAAAGGAGCAGGGTAGGTTTTAGGAAGATCACATCTAATGGTTTCAATTTTCTCAAATAAAATATATGGCCAGGGTCGTTAAGGGCAAGAGGACCAGGGGAGGTGTTGGAACTGGGAACAACTGTCAGTCAGACAGTCAATTGCATTATTTGAGCACTTACTATGTGCAGAGCACTGTACCCAGTGTTCGGGAGAGTACAGTACAATGACAAACAGACACATTCCCTGCCCACGATGCGCTTACAGCCAGAGGGGGAGACAGGCATTTATGTAAAGTCCATTACAGATATGCATTCAATGCTGTGGGGCTGGGATGGGGGGGTGAATAAGGGGAGCAAGTCAGGGCAATGCAGAAGGGAGTGGGAAAAGACCAAAGAGGGCTTAGTCAGGGAAGGCCTTTTGGAGGAGATGTGCCTGTAATAAGGTTTTGAAAGTGGGGAGAGTAATTATCGACCATCTATGAGGAAGGAGGGCATTACCAGGCCAGAGACAGGATGAGGCCGAGAGGTCAGTGGCGAGACAGATGAGATTGAGGTACGGTGAGAAGTTTAGCATTAGAGAAGCAAAGAGTGTGGGCTGGGTTGTAGAAGGAGAGAAGTGAGGTGAGGTAGGAGGGAGCTAGGCAATCGATTGCTTTAAAGTCAATGGTGAGGCATTTCTGTTTGAGGCGGACGGGGATAGGCAACCACTGGAGTTTCTTGAGGAACAGGAAACATGGCAAGAACTTTTTTACAGAAAAATGACCCAAGCAGCCGAGGCCGCCAAGTGAAGTTTGGACTGGAGCTGGGAAGAGGCAGGCGGGAGCGAAGGTCAGCAAGGAGACTGATACAGTAATTGAGGAGGGATAGAATAAGTAATTGGATTAACGTGGGTAGCTGTTTGGTTGGAGAGGATAAGGCAGATTTTAGCAATGTTGTGAAGGTCGAACCAACAGGATAAGGTGAAGGATTGAATATGTTGTTTGAGTGAGAGAGAAGAGTCAGGATACTGCCCAAGGCTTGTGAGGCAGAAAGGTTGGTGGTGCTGTCTACAGTCATGAAAAAGTCAGGAGGTGGACAGGGTTTAGGTGAGAAGATACGAAGTTCTGTTTTAGACATGTTTATTTTAAACTAGTGAGGGCAATGGACATTGAAGTTAAATAAGGATGGAGAAATGATTTTGCCAGGCAGAGGAGACTAAGCCCCCCTTTTCCTCTGCTCCCCCACCCCTCCCCATCACCCCAGACTCGCTCTCTTTGCTCTGCTCCCCTCCTCCCGCACAGCACTGGTGTATATATGTACTAATTTATAATTGTATTATTCATATTCATGATGAGTAAATGTCTGTAATTCTATTCATTTATATTGATGTTATTGATGCCTCTTTACTAGTTTTGATGCCTGTCTCCCCCTTCTAGACTGTGAGCCCATTGTGGGCAGGGTTTGTCTCTATCTGTTGCTGAACTGTACTTTCCAAGCGCTTAGTACAGTGCTCTGTACACAGTACACACTCAATAAATATGATTGAATTGAAAAGGGGTAGAGTTAAAGCATAAAGTCCATTTTTCAGCTGGGCTTTCCACTATTCAGTCCTAATATGACTCTGAATGTCTTTAGAGCAGTGTTTTTTATTTGAAATTTCAAGACTCCCTCCACCTTGGCTCCCGCCGTTGCGTACTGCGTTCTTGGGTGTGGCACCTGTACTTACTCCCTTATTCATCCACCTCCTCACCCAAGCCAAGTCCCCACAGCACTTAGGTACATATCCATAATTCATTTATTTATATTAATGCCTTGTCTCCCTCTCTAGGCTGTAAGCTTGTTGTGGGCAGGGGAATGTGACTATTTGTTGTTCTATTGTACTCTCCCCAAGTGCTTAGTATGGTGCTCTACACTCGGTAAGTGCTCCCTAAAATGCGATTGACTGGCTGACTGAATCATTTATATACATCTGGATGGGAATGCAACAGCTGTGGAGCAAGTGGGAAAGTCAGGAAACCCTCTGGAGCACTCCCCTCAGGATGGCTTTGTGTGCACTTCTTTCATACTACAACAGGGAAGTCTTCCAACTAGAGAACTCTGAAATAAACCAAGATTAATAATAATAAACATTACAATAATACTAACAATGTTTGTCAAGCACCTCCTTTGTGCCAAGTACTGCTCTAAGCACTAGGGTAGATAGAAAATATTCTCTTACGTGGGAGTCACCAGTCTAAAGAATTGATTTGAAATGAATCCCTATTTTATAGATGAGGAAATTAAGAATCAAGCCGGGAGCTAGGTTGAGAGAGGAGCTTTTGAATCCTATCCCTCCTTAAGGTAACATGGTCTGCAAATAGGCAGGCACTCCTAGAATACAACACACACAGCATGTTTATATTAGAAAAGAGCCTAAAAAAAGTATTTTACTTAAATTACTCGGTTACGGTTATGATACATGAGTGTTTTTTATATGCCAAGTGCTGTACTAAATGCTGGGGTAAATACAGGACAATCAGTTCAGTCAAAGGGCCACAGAGATAATTTTATTTAAACTTTTCTAGATCTAGAGTCCCCTCTCAGGGTTGCACCTGGAGAGTTTCAGGAACCTACCAGTTTCAGCTACAGGAGGAGAGTCAAGCAGAGGCCTGTCCATTCCATTCCTAGCTGGAGCAGTGGCTAGCAAGTGGGAGGCAATCTGCTACAAGTCAAACTCACCGGTGCTGGGCAGCAGTGGCATGGGAGGGAGTGGAGGGCAGAGATCTGAGTTTGCTGCATGGAAGGAAAGCACTTCCATATTTTTCCCAAGAAAACTCTATGGATAAACAACCAGAATGATTGCAGATGGAGGTGGAGTGTTCTGGGAGAGATGTGTCCATGGCGTGGTTATTGGTCGGAGATGACTTGACACCATAAAACAGGATAAAACAAGATATGGATTGAATTTATGGCTCAAGTGGTGAAATCAAATATCAGCTAATTCCAAACAAGTAACATTAACTAACCTGACTTTTGATGCTCTAGGCATGTGATCATAATATTTCTGATATTTGTTAAAGCCTCTCACTAAGGGCCAAGAACTGTATTAAGTGCCGAGGTAAATACAAGATGATTGGTTTTGACACAATCCTTCTCCCACTGAGGCTCACAGTTTAAGTGGGAAAGAGAATGTGTATTTAATTTCCATCTTCTAGATGAAGGAACCGAGTAGGGGAGAGTCAGAATGCTTACTGAATTCTTCAGGAGAGAGACCAAGTGATCTTCATTAGCACAGGCACAAAGGGACTATGACATTAGGAGGAGAAATTTGTCCCGGGAGACTGAAACCTCAGGGCCCTTGCATTCCTTTTTTTGCTGTTGCAGAAGATGAAGCATTGGGGTGTTCCCAAAAGAGAGGGAGGCCGACTCCTCTGTCAGATACGTCTTGCAAAACTGTAGGAAGTTCATTATCCCCACTAATAGGCTCCATGCTTGATCTGCTTAATTGGTTTTTCGGGGACCAAATTGGGTTTGGCAACCCAAGCTGGGGCTTGGACACTTTTGCGAGCTTGATAGGCAAGGTGGAGAAGCAGCCTTTTGCAATTCAGATAGTAAAAGTAATAACTGTGGTATTTGTTAAGTATTACTCTGGGCCAGGCACTGTACTAAGCTCTTGGGTGGATACAGGATTATCAGGTGGTACACAGTGCCTATCTCACATGAGGTCAGAACAGTCCCAAGTAGGAGGACAAAACCGGTGTGGCTGTGAATTTGGCAAAAATGGAGAATGGTTGTAGAGAGCGGTCTCTTAACCTGTCTTGTTAATTTTGAGTCCTCTAATCTGAGCCCCATCCTCTTAAACATCTGTCCTTCTCCTCTAAACTGTAAACTGATTATTGGGCAGGTAATGTGTCCGCTAATTCTGTTTCACTGTGCTCTCCCAAGTGCTTAATACAGGGCTCTGCGCATAGTAAGTGCTCAATAAATATTATTGATTGACTGACTGACTGACTGACTGACTGACTGACTGGAGAATTGCAGTTTGGAACAGCAGGGTTACACATATGCATATATCCCACAATATCCTATCTTTCTCTCCTCTCCCTCTACTATCAAGCAACCAATCAGTGGTATGAGTTGAAGCCTCATTAAGGAGGAAACACTGCATACCCTTTAGATTACAGTAGGCACAAGATGCACATTCCCTGCCTTCAAGGAGGTTGCCATTTGAAGAAGGAGACGCGCAGACAATTGCTTTATGAACTATGGGGAGCAGGAGAAAGACCAAGGATAGAACAGGTAATTTAAACAGTAGTTACCCTTGCCCTCCTCAAGCTGGGGAAGAAAGGTAAGACCCGAGCTGCTTCTACTGTGGAGTTCCCCGTAGAGAGCCGCTGCTACCACAAGGTGACCCTTCCCCTCCCCAGCTCCAAACCCGTGTTCTGGGTTGAGCTCTGCAGTGTAGGAAGGGAGATTTAAGCCGTGTTGTTTCCCCATGATCTGAGGTGAGCCTCACAGTGCAGAGAGGGAATGCTGAGCTGGTACCGCTCCTCCTCTCCCCACTCCCTCTCTCCTGGGGTGCCACACCAAAGGTCAGGTGCACCGCCATTTTACAACACCTCTGCAAGTGCCTCTGTGCCCGCTTGCAGCAGGCCCGGCTTACTGTTGAACTAGCTGCAGGACTGTTGCGCTCTTCCCACATACACCCTGATTCCGCAGGCCATGATGCTTCCCCCAGTCCCTGTTCTGGAGTGCAACTTGCAGCAGCTTCTGGATCCACCTCCAATCCCCTCATCACATCTTGTTAGTGACCGTATTGTCCCGTCGTTCCCCAACACGTTGATATTTGGGGATGCCACCCCGCCAAGGCCACGAGGCTCCAACATGGTGGGTAGGACCACAGGTAAAGATCAACAGACCATTGGAAGAGGGACTAAGAGTGATGAATGGGTACCACTGGAAACAGAGGGATGCTAACTTCCTTTTCAACTGCCAATGAGAAGTCACGAAACCCAAGAGATTAACACAGGAACTAATGAGTGTTTGGATTTTGGGGGAGTCCAAGGGGAGCTGACCACTTCAGTGGGGGGCAGGCTTATGCAAATGAATAGGTAAGTACCCCATGCTCAATACCTGGACCAGAAGCCACTTGCATAGGGCTCCCAGGAGAGAGTAAGTCAACCCTTTGGGAAACTCAAATCCCTAAGTGGCCAAGGAGGTGTTGCTGAGCCAACAGAAATTCCCAAATGTTTTCATGAGTAGTCTTCATTACTACTCATTAATCATTAATCATTAGTCATTAATCAAGACGGATTAAAGATTCCTAACTTGGAATAAATTTCTTACTGGGTTCTCTACACTCCACCTCTCTGGGAGTGGTACCATCAGTAATCTAAGGCAGAATAGTGGGTTGAAGGGAAGAGAGTTGCTATTAGTCTCCAACTTCAAATCCGAGTACAACTTGTGTTGATCAGTGTCCAGATTCTTCTTATTCTGGGGGATCAAGGAGGCTGATGCAGGTGGATTAGGATGAGTGATCTGGTGCTTACCTTCTCACTGTGCCTCTTTCTCACCTGTCCCACCTTCAACCCCTGGCACATGTCCTATCTCTGGCCTGGAACACCCTCCCTACTCAAATCTGCCAAACAATAAAACTTTCCCCCTTCAAAGCCCTATTGAAGGTTCACCTCCTCCATGAGGTCTTCCCAGACTAAACCCCTCTTTTCCTCAGCTCCCCCTCCCCTCCATGTCACACTGTCTCGCTACCTCTGGTCTCCCCCTGCCCCCTTTCCACAGCGCTTGTGTATAAATGTACATATCTATAATTCTATTTATTTATATGGATGCCTGCTTACTTGTTTTGATGTCTGTCTTCCCCCTTCTAGACTCTAGGCCCGCTATGGGCAGGGATTGTCTCTATTGCTGAATTGTACTTTCCAAGAGCTTAGTACTCTGCACACAGTAAGCACTCCAAAAATATCACTGAATGAATGAATGGATAACACGTTAGCAGTTTGGAGGAAGAGGAAAAGGCATATTTTAGCTATGTTGTGAAAGTGGTACTGACAGAACTTGGTGATGGATTGAATATGTGAGTTGAAAGACAGAGAGGAGTCAAGAATAATGCCAAGTTATAGGCTTGTGAGACAGGAAGGCTGGTGGTGTCGTCTACAGTGATGGACAGTCAGGGAATCAGGGGGAGACCAGGGCTTGAGTGGGAGATAAGAAGATAAGATAAGACAAGGTCAAGAAGTGTAATTATTAATTTAAAAGGTTGGAGGAAACGCCTGTAGCTACTGCTCACGGTTATCTGAAGGGATGAGAGAGACAGCCTGGACTGGAGGAGACCTTGTAATCAGAGATACCTGCGCTGGTCTTGGCCATTCTCGGACTGAATGCTAATGGAGAATAATCATCCTGGGTTGGAAGGCTTAAATGGTGTCAGGGATCTCATCCCTCTGGGTTGAGGGCTTAATGGCAGCAGGATCTTTTATGATTAATGTTTTGTGCATGATAATGAACTTATTTAATGGTGACACTGAATATCGTGGTTTGTTCTATCGCTGAAGCTGAGTCACGAGGCCCTGCCCCAGCCCTAATTTGGGCCTACTGGGAACATAACAGCAGCAGGCTGAAATACAGACTGGAGTTGGGAGAGACAGGAGGCAGGAGCGTCAGCAAGGAAAATGATAGAGTCATCAAGGTGGGATAAAATAAATCCTTGGATTAACATGGTGGCAATTTGGATGTGAGGTAACCCCCCCCCCCCATTTAGGTGGTGGGAGGCAGAAGAGGATTCCACGAAAGAACGGAGAATGAGTGGTCAGAGAAATAGGAGAACAAGAAGGGAGTAGTATCAGTGAGCCAAAGTTGGATAATGTTTCCAGGGTGAAAAGGGTGGTCGAGAATGTCAAAGACAACAGAGAGGTGGAGGAGGATTAGGATGGAGAAGACGTTGGATTTAGCGAGGAGGAGATCAGTTTTGACATTCGACAGGGCAGTTTCTGTACGGTGAAGGGGACAGAAGTCAGATCAGAGGGGGTCAAGAAAGAATTGGAAGGGAGGAGCCTGAGGCAGCAGGTATAGGCAACTTGCTCAAGGCGTTTGGAGAGGAATGGTAGGAGGGAGATGGGGCAATAACAGGAGGCAGCATGGGGTGAAGGGAGGTTTTTTTAGGATGGGGAGATATGAGCATGTTTGAAAGAAATGTGGCCTCCTGTCCAATCTCCCATTGAAGGCCCCTCACCCAGGTCTGGATATCCAACTCCAGCAGATAATGGACTGCTTCTCTATATGGACTTGCTGAAATGGGCTCAGAGCCTCATGGGGTCCAGATGCCTTCTGGGAACAGAAGTATTAGCAGAGTTGGATTAAGATTTCACTGACCTTCTGTCAACTAGATTCAATCCCTCAAGACCATTCCCCCTCTCTGTTCTCTGGAAACATCTCCATCTTCTCCTCTGTAGCTGGGACCCTAGGCAATAAATAAACCTGAGTTGTGTAGAACTTAGGGTGCAGCACTGGTGATGGAGCACCAAAAGATAGGATTTGAGGGGTAATAATAATAATAATGTTGGTATTTGTTAAGCGTTTACTATGTGCAGAGCACTGTCCTAAGCGCTGGGTAGACACAGGGGAATCAAGTTGTCCCACATGGGGCTCACAGTCTTCATCCTCATTTTTTTTTTTACAGATGAGGTAACTGAGGCACAGAGAAGTTAAGTGACTTGCCCACAGTCACACAGCTGACAGGTGGCAGAGCTGGGATTCGAACTGGTAGTGGGTAGTGGAGGAACCACTGGGAAGGGAAAGGAAAAAGCGGGAGCCAAAGGAAAGGAAGACTGAAATACAGACTGGAGATGTTTTCACGAGTAGTCTTCAGGAGAGACTCACTGCTTGGAAGGGGGATCACTGGCAACGATTTATGTTACCCTGCCAGAGAGGGTGAAGGGCCGTGTGTCTATCAACTCTTCTCTTCCAAGACCTTAATACAGTGCTCTGCATGCAGTATGTGCTCACTAAATGCCATTGATTGATTGATTAATTGGAGGGATTTATAGGGAAAAGAGGTAGAGGGGTTTGAGGAAGCTGATGAGTGGGAGGAGATTGATGAAAGGGAAGGAAGGTAGTTAGGGTGGGAGAAATGGGAAATAGCTGGGAGCTAATTTGAAGGGGAAAGCTAGAGAGACTGAGAGAAAGGAACTTGTTGCCGACAAGGCAACAACCTACCATGGTCTCTGGAAGAGAACCTACAAAAACCCACGACTCCTTTCCAGCCCCAGCATCCCAACATAATTAATTAAAGAGTGAAACAAAATTCCAGAGATCTGATGCAGTGCTGTATACTTGAAGCAGGTGAATTGGAACACCCACTGATAGTGTCCCCTTCAATGTAATGGAGCCAGGGATGTCCCTTATTTATGGTATTTGTTAAGTGCTTACTATGGGCTGGGCACTGGTCTAAGAGCTTGGGTAGATAGAAGCTAATTGGGTTGGACACACTCCCTGTTCCACCTAGGCTCACAGTCTTAATCCCTATTTTACAGATGAGTTAACTGAGGCCACACAGAAGTGCCTCTAGGTCACGCAGCAGACGAATGTGACCTCAAAAAGCTCCAGGGGTTGCCCATCCACCCGCCACATCAAACAAAAACTCCTCATCATTGACTTTAAAGCACTCAATCACGTGGCCCCCTTCTACCTCACCTCGCTACTCTCCTACTACAGACCAGCCTGCACACTTCTCTCCTCTAATGCTAACATTCTCACTGTGCCTCATTCTCATCTTTCTTGCCTTTGACCCCTCACCCACATCCTGTCTGTGGCCTGGAATGCCGTCCCTCCTCAAATCCAGCAGACAATTACTCTAGCCCTCTTACAGTCACTTAATTCTCTGTGCCTCAGTTACCTCATCTGTAAAATGGTGGTGAATACTGTGAACCCTACGTGGGACAACCTGATTACCTTGTATCTACCCCAGCGCTTAGAACAGTGCTTGGCACATAACACATACCAACATTATTATTAAAAGCCTTATTGAAGGCAAATCTCCCCCAACAGGCCGTCCCTGACAAAGCCTCCTTTTCCTCTTCCCCCACTGCCTTCCGCATCAGCCAACTTCCTCTCTTTGTTCATCCCCCTTCCCAGCCCCACAGAACTTCTGTAGCATGGCTCAGTGGAATGAGCACGGGCTTAGGAATCAGAAGTCATGGGTTCTAATCCCAGCTCCTCCACCTGTCAGCTGTGTGATTTAGGGCAAGTCACTTTACTTCTCGATGCCTCAGTTCCCTCATCTGTAAAATGGGGATTGAGACTTGAGCCACACGTGGGACAACCTGATTACCCTGTATCTACCCCAGCGCTTAGAACAGTGTTCGGCACATAGTAAGCGCTTAACAAATACCAGCATCGTCATCATCATCATATCCATAATTTATTTATATTAATGTCTGTCTCCCCAGCTCTAGACTGGAAGCTCGTTATGGACAGGAATGTGTCTGTTTATTGTTGTATTGTACTGTCCCAAGCACTTAGTAGGGTGCTCTGCACACAGTAAGCAGTCAAAATGTATGATTGAATGAATGAATGGAAGTGGCGGAGCCCAGATTAGAACCCAGGTCCTTCTGACTCCCGGGCTGAGGCTTTCTCCACTAGGCCACGCTGCTTCTCCCTATTCCCCCTTTACCTCTCAGCGTTCCATTCCCCTCCTTGGTTCTGCTCTGGTGACAGGTTTCCTGTTCTCCAAAGTTACCTTGGGGCAATCGGAGTCATTTCTAATGTATGCCTGCATATTTTGGAGGGCTCCCTGATAGAGTCAGCATAATCCTTTCAATTGGCATGGTCAGATCAGCTGGCATGACCTCTGTACCTTGAAAATCCCCTATCAGTCAATAGTATTTATTGAGTGCTTACTGTGTACAGAGCACTGCACTAAATGTTTGTGAGAGTACAGTGCAACAAAGTTAGTAGCCATATTTCATGCCCACAGTGAGTTTTCAGTCTAGGGGAATCTGAGCCATAGCTGGAATTTCCATCCTTCTTGTCTCACAGGTCCGTAACCTTGGTGTTATCCTTGACTACTCTCTGTTATTCAACACATATATTCAATCTGTCACTAAATCCTGTAGGCCCCACCTTCACAGCAGAGCTAAAATCTGCCCTTTCCTCTTCATCTAAACTGCTACCACGTTAATACAATCACTCATCCTATCCTGCCTGGACTACTGCATCAGCCTCCTTGTTGATATCCCAGCCTCCTGTCTCTCCCCACTCTAGGCCATACTTCACTCTGCTGCCCCGATTACTTTTCCACCTAAAAGTTCAGGATATGTCATCCCGCTCCTCACAAACTTCCAGTGGTTATCCATCCACCTGAGCATCCAACAAAAACTCCTCATCATTGCCTTTAAAGCACTCCACCACCTTGTCCCCTCTTGCTTCTTCTTGCTTCTCTCCTCTATAACCCAGCTGCACAATCTGCTCCTTTTGTTCTAGCCTTCTGACTGTGCCTCAGTTTTGCCTCTTTCACCACCGACCCCTAGCCCATGTCCTGCCTCTGGCCTGGAAAACCTTCCCCCTTCAAATCTGACTGACAGTTACTCTCCCTCTCTTCAAAGCCTTATTGAAGGCACACCTCCTCCAAGAAGCTTTCCTTTTCTCATCTCTCATTCCTTTCTGCATCACCTGTACTTGCTCCCTTTGCTCTTCCCCGCCTCCCAGCCCCACGACACTTACATACATATCTGTAATTTATTTATTTTTAATTGATGTCTGTCTCCCCTGCTCTAGACAGTAAACTTGTTGTGGGCTGGGAATGTGTCAGTTTACTGTTGTATTGTACTCACCCAAGCACTTAGTATAGTGTTCTGCACACATTAAGCACTCAATAAATATGATTGAATGAATGAATGAATGAATAAATGATCACCTGGAGACAGGTAATAATGTTGGTATTTGTTAAGCGCTTACTATGTGCAAAGCGCTGCTCTAAGCGCTGGGGAGAGACAAGGTGATCACGTTATCCCACATGGGGCTCACAATCTTCATCATCATTTTACAGGTGAGGTAACTGAGGCTCAGAGCAGTTAAGTCACTTGCCCAAAATCATACAGTTGACTAGTGGTGGTACCGGGATTAAAACCCAAGACCTTTGACTCCCAAGCCTGGGCTCTTTCCACTGAGCCACGCTGCTTCTCTGCACCGTGGAGTTTTCCGCAGGCAGAGTTTTCTTGCCCCTCTGTGATTATTACTTTCAACCATCCCCCTCCCTTCCCTTTTTTCCTTTCGTAACTGTGGTTTTGAGGCTCTTTCTGGAGAAGATGGGATCATCTCTTTCTTGCTGCCGTTCAAATGTCATTAATGGCTGTTGCCAGTTGCTGTTCTGATCCCATCACCCTGCCTTGTGCTTCATTCATTACTGTGCCATGAACGTGTCTGATTTGCCCTGTCCTCCTGTTCCTTCTCATAAACCACTCACCTATACAATTTGAATAATTTGATCATTTCCTTCCCCACCAGCCTCAAATGTCATCCATCTTAACAGAACTATCTAAGGAGTAGGAAAGGGACCTAGGAGTGGATGAAAAGAGTTAGTTAGATCAGTAGAAGGGAGCTAGTTTGAGGCATAAGGGAGTTAGCTTAAGATAAGAAGGAACTTAACAGTTCCACAGTGCTTTTCAGGACTGTGTTCTGTAATATGCTAATGAAACATAATTTTTCGAGATGATCCCATTGAGCCGTGATTTCATGGAATCTTCCCACCTGGTCTCTGCAAACTTTATATTAGGAGGTCGCTGGACTTTCTGAGCAGGAGGACTGCACTGGGGAAGAGAGAGATGGGATTTTGTGTTGAAATTCGTGTAATGTAATCCAGATCCCAGGTCTACAATTGATAATATGTAGAAGCCAGAGTTAGCTTAAAATACAAATCCTATTAATTCCCAAATGCTTGCAAATTTCAATAAAGATGACTAACAGACTCATCTTCCACTGGAGCAAGGAAAACTATAAATTCTCCAGGGGTTAAGGAGTGGATGGGGAGCAGGCAGTTGGAATTGCTGTCAGATGTCAGATACAGATGTCAAATACAGATGACTCGGGAAAGGCAGAGGTGGGGACGGAGACAGGGCCATGTAGGATAGTATTTCAACCCACTGGCCTCGAGGTTGATAGGCTTGATAGAGTGCAAAGACATAGGAGGAGGTCAACAACGTGGGTGTCACAGCCCTGTGGCAGCACTGACCCAGCCAAAAGGGGAAAGGAAACTCACTGGGTGTGGAGAGTAAAAGATATGTGGAGAGAAAACTATGAAGGCTTGACATTAAGTTTTCATGAGGGCACATATCCTCCAAGAGGCCTTCCCTGAATAAGCCCTTCTTTCCTCTTCTCCACTCTCTTCTGTGTTGCCTTGACTTGCTTCTTTTTTTCATCACCCCCAGACCCACAGCAAGTATGGCTATATCTATAATTTTACTTATTTGTATGAATGTCTGTCTCCCCCTCTAGACTATATGCTCACTGTAGACAGGGAATGTGTCGGTTCTATTGTTGTATTGTGCTGTCCCAATGACTTCTTACAGTGCTTTGCACAAAGTAAGCACTCCAGAGATACAAGCGACTGACTGACTGACTGACTTCATCATTAATGGTACTTACAGTAGGTACTGTGTGCACAACACTGTACATAAGCACTTGGGAATCTATAATTCAAAAGACTTGGTTGACATGTCCCCTGTCCTCACTAAACTTACACTCTAAAGGGGTGGACAGGTAATAGTGCAAATAAATCATTTGTAATATGTAACTTAGAGATTGGTTATATATTAACAAGTATAATTATTATTATTGCTTATGATCGTTTTTGTCAGAGGCAATATGGCTTAGGGTCAGCCAAGACTAGATCTTTCAGGTCTGGTCATTATGCTTCAGGCTGGTAGTGTGACCTTGAATAAGTCACTTGATCTTTCTATCATACAGTTTCAGTAAGTGGGGTTAATATACCCGCTCTTACTGGCATGACCATGATCATGATGATGAGTAATCATGAACCCTCACATGACTTAGTGGTCATGTTTGCCCTGATTTTTGGGTATATTTCATATCTAACACTGAGCTAGGCATAAACAATGAATTTTTCAATCGCTGTCTGTCCACAGGGCTCAATTTTCCCTCCTTTTGAAAATGCATAAATTGAACCTGGTGTTAGAGGTATTGAAGTGGCAATCTGGGCCAGAGCCAAGTTTGTCGCATTAAACTCATTCCTTCTGTGGGCTTCCTGAGGGGAAAGAGGAAAGACTGTTATTAACAATAATAATAATAATGACATTTGTTAAGCACTTACTCTATGCCAGGCACTGTACTAAGCACTGGATCTGTCTTCCTATCCTTGATTCTCCTTTGTGGACTCAGGGATGTGATCTTCCAATATATATATTACTCTTTCTTTACAGAGGAGTCTCATATGACACATGGTGAATAATAATAATGATGTTAGCATTTGTTAAGCTCTTATTAGGTATTAGGCACTGTACTGAGTGCTGAGGTAGATACAAGCAAATCTGGTGGGACAAAGTCCTTGTCCCACATGGGCTCACAGTCTCAATTTCCATTTTACAGATGAGCAAATTGAGTCGCAGAGAGGTGAAGTGACTTGCCCAAGGTCACACAGCAGACAAGTGGCAGAGCTGGGTTTGGAGATGTAGATCTGTGTTTCATCTGCATAGAGGTGGTAGTCAAAGCCATGAGAGCAAATGAGTTCACCAAGGGAGTGAGTGTAAATGGAGAACAGAAGATGAAGGGGAGGTGGAGGAGAAGGAGTAAGATGATAATGATTTTGATCTTGGCGATTGGGGAAAATGGACTGATCCTCCCTATAGGAGGCTCACGTCTAGTGTCCTTACTCCCCAGGTCTGTCCCTCAATATAACCTTCTGACTCACAGCTCCATAGTTTATCCCCTAAGCCATCAGTGATGATGATAATGATTCATTCATTCATTCAATAGTATTTACTGAGCGCTTACTATGTGCAGAACACTGTACTAAGCGCTTGGAATGTACAAGTCGGCAACAGATAGAGACAGTCCCTGCCCTTTGATGGGCTTACAGTCTAATCGAGGGAGACAGGCAGACAAGAACAATGGCAATTAATAGAGTCAAGGGGAAGAACATCTCATGATAACAATAGCAAATAAATAGAATCAGGGTAATGTACATCTCATTAAACAAAATAAACAAAATAAACAAAATAAACAAAATAAGTAGGGTGATGAAGATATATGCAGTTGAGCGGACAAGTACAGGGCTGAGGGAGTGGGACGGGAGAGGGGGCAGAGGAGAGGAAAAGGCTGGAGAAGAGGGTTTAGCTACAGAGAGGTGAAGGGGGAGTAGAGGGAGCAGAGGGAAAAAAGGGGGAGCTCAGTCTGGGAAGACCTCTTGGAGGAGGTGAAGAGGGGAAATGAATTAGATTGTCGGAGGTGAGGAGGGAGGGCATTCCAGAATTAAGGAAGGACGTGGCCCAGGGGTCGATGGCGGGATAGGCGAGACCGAGGGATGGTGAGGAGGTGGGCGGCAGAGGAGCGGAGCGTGCGCAGTGGACAGTAGGAAGAGAGAAGGGAGGAGAGGTAGGAGGGGACAAGGTGATGGAGAGCCTTGAAGCCTAGAGTGAGGAGTTTTTGTTTTGAGCGCAGATCGTTAAGCAACCACTGGAGGTGTTTAAGAAGGGGAGTGACATGTCCAGATCGTTTCTGCAGGAAGATGAGCCGGGCAGCGGAGTGAAGAATAGACTGGACCGGGACGAGAGAGGAGGAAGGGAGATAAGAGAGAAGGCTGACACAGTAGTCTAGCCGGCATATAACGAGAGCCTGTAGCAGTAAGGTAGCCCTTAAGGTGGAGAGGAAAGGGCGGATCTTGGCGATGCTGTAAAGGTAAGGATCAGTTGTGTAGGGTGAACGAGAGAGATGAGTCAAAGATGACCTCGAGGTTGTGGGCCTGAGAGACGAGAGGATGATCGTACCATCCACGGTGATAGAGAAGTCTGGGAGAGGACCGGGCTTGGGAGGGAAGATGAGAAGCTCAGTTTTGTTCACGTTGAGTTTTAGATGGCGGGCAGACATCCAGGTGGAGATGTCCTGGAGGGAGGAGGAGATGTGAGCCTGAAGGGACGGGGAGAGGACAGGGGCAGAGATGTAGATCTGTGTTTCATCTGCATAGAAGTGGTAGTCAAAGCCGTGAGAGCGAATGAGTTCACCAAGGGAGTGAGTGTAAATGGAGAACAGAAGATGAAGAGGAGGTGGAGGAGAAGGAGTAAGATGATAATGATTTTGATCTTGGCGATAGGGGAAAATGGACTGATCCTCCCTATAGGAGGCTCAAGTCTAGTGTCCCTACTCCCCAGATCTGTCCCTCAATATACATCTAGCCACATGGCCCCAAGACAGCCCCATACTGGTGTTCCCCAGAGCATTCCAGTGGCAATCAATCAATCAATCAATCAATCAGTGGTATTTGACTGCCTTCCACCTGTTAGACACTGTACTAAGCAAATGGGAGAATACAACAGCAAGAGACATGTTGGCTACCCCCAAGGATCTTAGTATTTAATGGGGAGATGTTATTTACAAGCCGGGTAACCTAGAAGAAAAAGGATAAATCAGGGAGTGGTACAAACATTTCCGCATGAAACAGTTGAACAAATAATTGAATGTACATGTTAATATATGTATAGAAAGCATATATAAATAAAAATATATGTACTTGAGTGCTGAAGGTAACAGTGAAGTACACAGGTTTGATAAGAGTGGGTGTTGGGCTTACAAAATTGGGATGTTGGGAAATAAATAGAAAAAACTTCCTGTAGGCAGTGAGAGTTTAGGAGGACTTTGAAGATGGGAAAGGTAAATTGGGTTTGGGATAGGGGGATTCCTCTAGTTGATAGATTCTTCTATTATAAATAACAGATGAATCTCAGTCCAGTCTCAAAGTCTTTGGGACTGAAAACCTTTGTAAAAGAATTTATGAGGTTGATAGTGGTTCACTCAACATCCCTTGTACACTCTCACATGTGTCAGTCCTATTCTTACTGCATCAGTGAGTGCAGTGAGGAGTAAATTCGCAGAGGTGTAACACACTGCAGACTGCACAGGATGGTATTTGACCATAACATAGTGGTCAAAATGTACTGTAGCTACTTAACCCAGGAGGCAGCTACCTTGGTAGCCTCTGAGGTCTTCACCACCCTTCTAGCCAGTTACTTTTCATGATTCCTGATGAGCTTGTCCACCATGTGCAACATCCTGAGTGGTCTGCAGTTCCCACGATTGCATAGATCCAATAGGCAATCCCTTCCTTCTGGCTGTTTCACCACTTCTACCCACCTCCCCTTGCCACCTCCTACCATAATGAAAACACTGGCAAGAATTTGGGAGAAGGAAGGGGAGCAGCACTTCTTCACACAAATCATAGTAGTTTAAGATATGTTGCTAGAAAGAGGGCAGTCTCTTGGGTGAGAGGGCCAGGGTGGGCATCCCCTTTTGGTCCATGTTTTCATTCAATCAGTCAATCACTCAATCACCTTGCCCCCATTTTACCTCACCTCACTACTCTCCTACTAGATGCAGCCTGATCACTTTGCTGCTGTGTTGCCAATCTACTCATCATACTTCGATCTTGTCCACCTCACTACTTACCTCTTGCCCATTTCCTGTCACTTGTCTGGAATACTCTCCCTTTTCATATTTACCCATCCTGCTGCCAACACACACTCTCCAGCTGCTGGAAGGAATCCTAGGCTGGGCCCCGCGGGCCGTACCCTGTTCCCCAAGTAAGATCCAACCTCCTTCCTTCCATTTATCTCCTCACTGACCTCCCTGCCTCCTGTCTCCCTTAACTCCAATCCGTGGATTTTTCGTGGATCAACCTGTTTCACAGATCATTTATCAACAAAAATATTCAGTTCTGACTCTCCATTTCTCAAGAATCTTGAATGGCTGCCCATTCACCTCCACATCAAACCGAATCTCCTTACCATTGACTTTAAAGCACTCAGTCAGCTTTTCCTCAGCCTACCTCAACTCATTAATCTCCTACTACAGTCCAGCCCACACACTCTGCTCTAGTGCCAGTTTATTCACTGTGTCCCGATCTCATCTACTGCTCCACCCATGTCCTCCCCCTAGCCTCGAACTCCCTCCCCCTCAGACCACCTCTCTATCCCCCTTCAAAGTATGACAGAGGTCACATATTCTCCAAAAAGCCTTCCCCAAATAAGCCCTTTATTCCCCTCCTCACTCTCCCTTCTGTTTCATCTATATACTTGGATCTGTGACCTTTGGACATTTAATATTCACCCCACTACCAATCCCACAACACTTATGAATATATCTTTGAATTTTATATTATGTTATTTATTCGTATTAGTGTCTGTCTCCCCCTCTAGATTGTAAACTTCTTGTGGGCAGAGAATTTATCTGTTATAATTATTATATTGTCCTCTTCCCAAATGCTTAATACAGTGCTCTGCACACAGTAAGCACTCAATATATACAATTAATTGATTGAGCATTTACTGTGTGCAGAGCACTGTCAAAAAGCACTTGGGAAAGAACAACATAAAGAAGCTTATAGGCAACTTTCCTGCCCATAATGGGCAAGAGAGACACACAATAATACAAATAAATGAATTATGGATATGTACATAAGTACTGTGGTGATGAGGGAAGGGTGAATAAATGGTGCAAATCAAAGTGTTATGGGAGTTCACCTATAAACAAGGAAGGGACAAGTAACTCAGTTTAAGGTTTTAAGAGAAACAAGAAAGCATAGAGTGTTTTTCAGTGGTTGGCACCAGCTTCTTTAATCCACCCCTTCCATTGATCAGTCAAGGAATGGTATTTAGTGAGAGCTTGTACTAAGCACTTGGAAAAATACATCAGAAGGAAGACACAATTACTCTGTCAGCAAGGGGCTTACAGTATAATGGGAGAGACGGACAGAAATTATTTACACATACTGAAATTTGGAGAGAATGTAAGGGTACAATTGGGAGTAGCACGATTCTGTCAGGATGAACTAGTTGAATCAATGCCTAATGTACATTTGAAAATATGTCTATTCTTAGTTGGTGAAAATGGATATAAAAACATAAATGCTGAAGTTGGCTGTTAGGCCGATAGAGGTTGGATTGTTAATAATTAATTGAGGAAGCTGTCTTGAAAGAGATGGGATGTGAGAATGGCTCTGAAGGCTGGGAGAATTGTGGTCTGGTGGATTTGAGTTGTGAAAGAGGTCCAGACCAGGGAAAGAGCATGAGGAAGGAGATGGCGTCAGAAGAAACTAGAACAGTGAGAAATTGATCTGGAAGAGGTAAAGGGGGAGAGCTGAGGAGAAGCGAGGGAAGACCTCTGTATTGTAGCAGGTAGGAGTCTCTTTCATGGGGAACTCCCATTTGGTTTTGTCCTCCCCAAGGAAAAGCCCCCCAGGACCAGCTTCTTCAGTTCTCCCTTCAGTGTCTGACAGGAGCCAGACAGGTCAAAGAAGAAGCTGAAAGAACAAGACAGTATATGAGAAGTGCTTGGATCAATTTGATAGCAGTTTGGATAGAGAAGAAGGGGTTAATTTTACCAGTGTTTTGAAGGTAAAACTGAAAGGATTTCACAATCAGCTGTCCAGATCACCTTTCTACAGGAACCTTCTGAACACATCAGCCCCCTCCTCAAAAATATCCAGTGCTTGCCTAGCCACCTCTAGGTATTGAACAAAAACTCCTCTCCATTGGCTTTAAAGCAGTCCACCACCTTGTACCCTCTATCTCACCTTGCTGCTCTACTACAGTCCAGCCTCATGCTTTTCCCTCTAGTGCTAACCCTCTTACTGTGCCTCGATCTCACCTGTCTTGCTGCCAACCTCTGGCCCACGTCCTACCTCTGTCTTGGAATGCCCTTCCTCCTCAAATCCTACAGACAGTTGCTCTCCCCACCTTCAAAGCCTTACTGAAGGCACATCTACTTCAAGAGGCCTTCCCAGACATTTCAGATTGTCCAGGATTTTTCAGTCTACCTTACCTTCCAAGAGACTTTTCCTCCTCTCCCATTCCCTTCTGCTTCACCCTGACTTGCTCACTATGGTCTCCACCTTGCAGTCTGTCTGCCCCCCTCCACCCCCAAGACTGTAAGCCTGCTGTGGGCAGGGAATGTTACTGTTTATTTTGTATTGTACTTTCCCAAGCACTTAGTACAGTCATCAGCACACAGTAAGCACTTAGTGAATATAATTGATTGATCGATTGAATGAATGAATGAATGAATGAATGAATGAATGAATGGGTGAGAATAGATGCAGAACTGAACCTTGAGGCACTCAGACAGTTAGATGAGAAACAGAGTAGGAGCCTGTGAAAGAGATGGAGAAGGAGGTGTGATAGAGATAGGAGGATCACTTGGAGAGCACAGCATCAGTGAAACCAAAGTTAGTTGTTATTTCCAGAAGAAGGGAGTGTCAAAGGCAGCAGAAAGCTCAAGGTGGATTCCGGTGGAGTAGGTCACTGGATTTGGCAAGAGGGAAGTCATTAGTGACCTTAAAGAGAACCATTTCTGTGGAGTTAAGGGAGTGGAAGCCAGACTGCAGGGAACTGAAGAGAGATTTTGAGGAGAGAAAGTGATAGCAGCAAGTGTAGGCAGCTCACTCAACTAAATTAGAGAGGAATGACAGAAAGGAGATGGGCTAATAAACTGGAAGGTGCCATGGAATCAGGGCACCTGGTTTACAATCTGAGAGAGATTATAAATTTGCTATAGGTTAGAAAACATGTCGACTAATTCTGCTGTATTATACTCTCCCAAGTGCTCAGCACAGTGCTCTGCACATAGCAAGTGCTCAAAAAATATGATTGAGTGATTGATTGAGAACAGGTATCCATTTCACAGATGGGGAAACTGAGGTCTATAGTGACTACTGGTCTGAGGTCACACAGCAAGTCACTGGCAGACTAGAATCCCAATCTACACAGAAACGAGCCCTGGCTTCTCTGGGAATATCAAGAAGACTTCATCACATCCTGCTTTCACCATTCCACCTTCCCCTCCTTCAAAGCCCAAAGCATTTGCCTCTACCACCCCCTCCAGATACTTGTTGCTGTCATCTACCAGCCTCCTGGTCCCACCTCTGACTTTTTCAACTACCTAAACTGCTTTCTCACCTTCCTTCTCTTCTTCTCTCTGCCCACTCTGATCCTCGGAGACTTCAACATCCACATGAATGTACCCAGTGACTCCTCTGCCGCCTGCCTGCTAACCCTCCTCGACTCTGCCAACGACCTGCTGCACCATACCTCGCCCACTCACCGACTCGGTCACACCCTCCAACTCATCATCTCCTACCACTGCACTACCTCCTCCCTCACCAACTCTGAAATCCCTCTCTCTGACCATAACCTTCTCATCTGCCTCATCTCTCACACTCCCTTCCCCTGCAAATCTTTGCTACTCCCCCACAGAGACCTCCACTCTCTTGATCCCATCCATCTTTCCAAAAGCATCTCTGCCCACCTGCTCCCCGTCCTCACTTCCCACTCTCGATGATCAGGTCTCCGCTCTCAACTCCACCCTCTCTACTCATCTAAACTCTCTCGCCCCCCTTTCCCTCCGCCGCTCTCGCTCCACCAACCCACAGCCCTGGGTTACCGCCTCTGTCCGCCTCCTACGCGCCTATGCTCAAGATGGCCAGCGCTGCTGGAGAAAGTCCAAGCACCAAGCCAACCTCATACATTTCAAATTTATCCTTTCCTGCCTTAACTCTGCCCTCTCCTCCGCCAGGCAAAACTTCTCCTCCCTCATCGACACCCATGCCCATCACTCCCACCAATAGTTTCAGACCTTTTACTCTCTCCTTAGGCCCCCTCCCCCATCCCTCACCCCCAATGATCTGGCCACCTACTTCATCACAAAAATCAACACAATCAGGTTTGAGCTGCCCAAAGTCAACCCTCCTCCACCTGCCTCTCCACCCTCCCACCCCTCTCCCCTACTTTCCCATCTTTCCCTGCAGTACCCTCAGAGGAGATCTCCTCCCTCTTCGCAAGTGCCACCCCCTCCACCTGTGCCTCGGACCCCATTCCCGCTCACCTTACAAAAACCATCGCCCCTGCCCTCCTCCCTTCCTTAACTTCTATCTTTAACCACTCACTCTCCAATGGCTTCTTCCCCTCTCCCTTCAAACATGCCCAAGCCTCCCCCATCCTAAAAAAACTCTCTCTTGATCCCACTTTCCCTTCCAGTTATCGGCCTATCTCCCTACTACTCTTCCTTTCCAAGATCCTAGAACGAATCATCTACACTCGCTGCTTACAATTCCTTAACTCCCATTCTCTCCTGGACCCCCTCCAATCTGGCTTCCGTCCCCTCCACTCTACTGAGACTGCTCTCTCTAACATCACCCATGACCTCCTTCTTGCCAAATCCAGTGGCTCCTACTCCATTCTAATCCTCCTTGACCTCTCAGCTGTCTTTGACACTGTCGACCATCCCCTCCTCCTCCATACCTTATCTCACCTTGGCTTCACAGACTCCGACCTCTCCTGGTTCTCCTCTTATCTCTCTGGCCGGTCATTCTCGGTCTCCTTTGCAGGCTCCTCCTCCCCCTCCCATCCTCTGTTGGAGTTCTTCAAGGGTCAGTTTTGGCCCTCTTCTGTTCTCCATCTACATTCACTTCCTCGGTGAACTCATCCACTCTCACGGCTTCAACTACCATCTCTACGCATATGTCACATATCTAAATCTCTGCCCCATCCTCTCCCTCTCCTTTCAGGCTCGTATCTCCTCCTGCCTCCAGGACGTCTCCACCTGGATGTCTGCCCGCCACCTAAAACTCAACATGACCAAAACTGAGCTCCTCATTTTCCCTCCCAAGCCCGGTCCTCTCCTAGACTTCTCTGTCACTTTGGATGGTACAACCATCCTTTCCAGCTCTCAGGCCCGCAACCTCGGCATCATCTTTGACTTGGCTCTCTCGTTCACCCCACACATCCAATCCATTACCAAGACCTGCCAGTCTCACCTTTATAATATCGCCAAGATCCGCCCTTTCCTCTCCACTCAAATGGCTACCTTACTGCTACAAGCTCTCATTATATCCCAGCTAGACTACTCTGTCAGCCTTCTCTCTGATCTCCCTTCCTCCTCTCTCTCCCCGCTCCAGTCTACTCTTCACTCCCCTGCCTGGCTCATCTTTCTGCAGAAACGCTCTGGGCATGTCACTCCCCTTCTTAAAAACCTCCAATGGTTGCCTATCAACCTCTTGACAAAACAAAAACTTCTTACTCTGGGCTTCAAGGCTCTCCATCACCTTGCCCGCTCCTACCTCTCCTCCCTTCTCTCTTTCTACTGACCACCCCGCATGCTCCGCTCTTCTGTTGCCCACCTCCTCACCGTCCCTCGGTCTCACCTATCCCGCCGTCGACCCCTGGGCCACGTCCTCCCATGGTCCTGGAATGCCCTCCCTCCTCACCTCTGCCAAACTAATTCTCTTCCCCTCTTCAAAACCCTATTTAAAGCTCACCTCTTCCAAAAAGCCTTCCCAGACTGAGCTCCCCTTTTCCCTCTGCTCCCTCTACCCACCCTTCACCTCTCCACAGCTAAACCCTCTTCTTCCCTCTTTCCCTCTGCTCCTTCCCCTCTCCTGTCCCAGACCCTCAGCAGTGTACTCGTCCGCTCAACTGTATATATCTTCATCACCCTATTTATTTTGTTTAATGAGATGTACATCACCCTGATTCTATTTATTTGCTATTGTTTTAATGAAGAACATCCCTTGACTCTGTTTATTGCCATTGTTCTTGTCTGCTTGTCTTCCCCGATTAGACTGTAAGCCCGTCAAAGGGCAGGGACTATCTCTATCTGTTGCCGATTTGTACATTCCAAGCGCTTAGTACAGTGTTCTGTACATAGTAAGCGCTCAATAAATACTATTGAATTAATGCCTTCCCTCTCCCGAGTCCCTCCTTTCAGCAGCTCCAGCCGACGGCGCGCATGCGCACCTTTCTTTCCATTCCACCACCACCCTAGTTCTCCCCGCGCTAACTCTCGCTTAATCTGACCAACTCTAGGCATCCACCGTTTTACACTGCTCTGACACGTGACCTGCCGCGCACCGTGCGTCATTCTCGTCCATTAACTCGCGAGCTCGGAGGTCCACAACAACTTGTCAAGGGGGTACGGAAACACAGGAAAACGAGAAGGTGAGTGGAGTGGGCGGGGAATGGGAGCTAAAATATTGGGCGGGCGTGGGGGCGGTGCTGGTTGCTAGGGGTTTACTTCCGGCGGTTTCGGGCGGAAGCAGTTGTGGTCCCGAATAGTACCAGGGGTGGGAGGGACAGTGATGTTGGGGTGAGTGGGAAAGGGAAGGGAATGGGTGGAGAGAGCCGGAGCAGCGCCATGAAGAGGCTTCTCCTCCTCAACCCCCACTCCCCCCGTCCCGGGCGAGCGGCAGCGATCAGGTAACGACCCCCAGGCACGCCCCCGCGGGGGATTTATTCAAAGAAGGGGAATGGGTGCCGCTGTTAGCGCAGATGAGAAGTACCCGGGGATTTTACCCCTGGGAGGGAAAATGGGCTATATAAAGAGATTACGACCCGGCGGGGTACTGTAAAGAGTTCACTGGGGAAAGGGGTGTGTGGGTTATATTACGAGATTTTAATTATATTATGGAAGGTTCATTAATTCGTTCATTCAGTAGTATTTATTGAACGCTTACTATGCAAAGCACTGTATTAAGCGCTTGGAATTTACAATTCGGCAACAGATAGAGACAATCCCTGCTCAATAACGGGCTCAAAGTCTAAACGGGGGAAACAGCAAAGCAAAACAGTACAAAACAAAACATCATCAAGATAAATAGAATCATGGAGATATACACCTCATTAACAAAGTAAATAGGGTAATATATAGTATATATAGATGAGCACAGTGCTGAGTGGAAGGGGGAAGAGCAGAGGGCGGGGAGGTAAGGGGAAGAGGAGGAGCAGAGGGAAAGGGGGGCTCAGTCTAGGAAGGCTTCCTGTCAGTAGGGCTTTGAAGAGGGGAAGAGAGTTAGTTTGGCAGACCTGACGAGGGAGGGCATTCCGGGACAGCGGTAGGACGTGGGCCAGGGATTGACGGCGGGACAGGCGCGAACGGGGGACCGTGAGAAGGTGAGCGGTAGAGGAGCAGAGTTTACGGGGTGGGCAGTAGAAGGAGAGAAGGGAGGAGAGATAGGAGGAGGCAAGGTGATGGAAAACTTTGAAGGACAGAATGAGGAGTTTTTGTTTCATGTGAAGGTTGATAGGCAACACTGGAGGTTTTTGAGGAGGGGAGTGACATGTCCAGAGCGTTTCTGTAGGAGGATGATCCGGGCAGCAAAATAAAGAATAGACTGGAGTGGGAAGAAACAAGGAAGGGAGATCAGAGAGAAGGCTGATACAGTAATCCAGCCGGGATATTATGAGAGCTTGTACCTGCGTGGTAGAAGTTTGGATGGAGAGGAAAGGGCAGATCTTGGCGATATTGAGAAGGTGAAACTGGTAGGTGTTCGTGACGGATTGGATGTGTGAGGTGAATGAGAGAGCTTGGTCAAGGATGACAGCAATGTTGCAGACCTGTGAGACGGGAAGGATGGGCCTGCCATCCACAGTAACAGGGAAGTCAGGAAGAGGACAGGGTGTGGGAGGGAAGATAAAGAGCTCAGTCTTGGACACGTTGAGTTTTAGGTGGCGGGCAGACATCCAGGTGGAGACATCCTGGAGGCTGGAGGAGATATGATCCTGGAGGGAAGGGGAGAGAACCGGGGAGGAGATGTAGATTTGGGTGTCATCTCTGTAGAGATTAAGAGTTGAAGCCGTGGAAGTGAGTAAGTTTACCAAGGGGGTGAGTATGGACGGAGAACAGGAGGGGAACAAGAACTGACCCTTGAGGAACCCCTGCAGTTAATGAATGGAATGTGGAGGAGGAGCCTGCAAAGAGGACCAAGAATGAACGGCCAAAAAGATAAGAGGAGAACCAGAAGAGGACGGAGTCCGTGAAGCCAAGGTGAGATAAAGTGTGGAGGAGGGGGGTGACAATCAACAGTGTCAGAGGCAGCTGAGAAAGAGGTTGAGGAGGATTTGGATAGAGTAGGAGCCATTGGATTTGCTAAGAAGGAGGACACTGATGACTTTTGAGAGGACAGTTTTGGTAGAGTGGAGAGGATGGAAGCCAGATTGAAGGGGGTTCAGAAGAGAGTTGGAGTTGAGGAATTCAAGGCAGCGAGTGAAGGCGACTCATTCTAGGAGTTTGGAAAGGAACGGTAGGAGGGAGATAGAAAGAAAACTGAGGTTTTCAAAAGTGAGGTTGAGAGATTTTTTTTTAGGATGGGGGCGACATGGATATGTTTGAAGGTAGAGGGGAAGAAGCCAATGGAGAATGAGTTGTTAGAGATAGAAGTTATGGAGGGGAGGAGGGAAAGGGGTGATAGTTTTTATAAGGTAAGCGGGAATGGGGTCTGAAGCACAGGTGGAGGGAGTGGCACTTGTGACGAGGGAGGAGATTTCCTCTGAAGATACTGCAGAGAAGGATGGGAATGTAGAGGAGAGGGTTGGGAGCCGGGGGATAGAGAAGGGGGAGGGGTGACTTGATAGTATTATTTTTCGTAATGAAGTAAGTTGCCAGATGGTTAGGGCTGAGGGATGGAGGAGGGGGAGAAACACGGGGTCTGAGGAGAGAGTTAAAAGTCCAGAACAATTTGTGGAGGTGATGGGCATGGGCGTCAATGGGGAATTGGATGTTGAAATCCCCAAGGATAAGGGGTTTCAGTGTAAATTCATTATGGGTAGGGAATGTGTCCACTAATTCTGTTCTCTTGTATCAAGCTCTTAGTACAGTGCTCTGCACACAGTAAGCACTGAATAAATGTCACTTAGTAAGTATCATTGATTGATATCACAAGAAAGATTTTGAAATTATTCCATTATAAGGAAAGAAATAGGCACGAGAGGAAAAATATAGCTAGGTGACATTATTGCAGGGATAGGCATGTGTGTACTGTGAGTGTGGCAGGGGAGTGCATTCATTAAAAGGTGAATATCTGGGGCTATGCCATGAAGAATAAGTAGAGTTAATCAATCAGTAGTATTTACTGAGTGTTTAGTAAGTTCAAGCACAGTCCTAAGTGCTTAGGAAAGTACAATAATAGTCTTTGCTCTAGAGGGGTTTACAGTCTAGTGGGGAGCCGGACAAAGTATATTGCAAGTAGGGAAAGCAACTGACTATAAGGACATAAACATACTGCTTTTTCCGAGTAGGGTGAGTGGGCAGGGTACAGATGTAAATATATATGTGATGAAGAGTTGGGTGGTGACATAGTGAAATTAGTCAGGGAAAACTCCTTGGGACAAATGTGATTTTAGTAGGACTCTGAAGGTGGGAAGAGTGGTAGTCTGTTGGGTATGAAGGGAGACAGGACATACTGGAAGGAGGGGCAGAGTGCACGGGCAACTACAAGAGAAGAGCTTGATGCACAGTAAATAGTTTGGTGTTAGAGAAAAGAGGAGGAGATTAAATATCTATGGAGAAGATATTTAATTACCTCCTCATGGAGGGATAACGTAGTAAAAAGATAACTGGTTCAGTGGGAGTGGTGATGTATAACCATTCTGTGGAAGAAAAACTTCACACTATGTGTAGAAAAAGATATGTGAGAGGCAAGTTTATTACTACTGCTACTGCTTCCAGCACCAACAGGGACAGGCTGTTGAGCAACAGAGATTAATTCATTCAGTCGTATTTATTGAACACTTACTGTTGGCAAAGGACTGAACTAAGTCCCCTGCTAGTCAAGGCCACCTTGGTTCTGAAAAAAAAACAGAGCTTCCTAGTGCAGCGTCTAATTTAGTATAAGTACAATACAGGGTAAATACATTAGGATAGGTAGCAACACCTTTTAGGGCTAAGTTTTCTACCTCATTCTCAAGGGGATTAAACCCATTTAACCACACTAAAGGAGTAGTTTCATCTTGTTGTCAACTATTCCTGGAGAGTAAAGTGAAGATATGTTGTGAACTGGATTGCTTTCATAACCAGAGGCAGGCCTAGTGCTGAAAAGGCTACGAGAGAGAGAAGGGGGCAAATGCAGGAGCTTGACCATTTTTCTTCCACACGTTCAAGGATGGGGATATCAAAAGATGATCTCCCAGGAAGGAGGACAATTTCTGATGGGCTCTCAACAAGTAGAGAACAGGTGTTTGGATTTACCAGAAGGTAAGGAATGGAGGTATTATTTGACTCTCTTTCTGGAGAGTGGTACCTGTGGTTAGATCTTCCATCAGGAGGGGAACCGGGAGATCACTGCAGCCCAAAGGCAGGCACCAGGTTGTTCTGCCTCATTTCAGGGGAATACAAGTGGTTCATTCATTCATTCATTCATTGAGCACTGCACTCCGCACTCGGAAAGTACAATTCAGCAATAAATAGAGGCAATCCCTACCCATCGGGCTCAAGTCTAGAAGGGGGAAGTCAGGCAGCAAAAAAACCAAAGCAAATGGTCAGGAATCAATACCATCAATGTAATGAAATAGAATTATAGACATATACACTTCATGTGTACATACATACATAAGTGCTTTGGGGTGGTGGGGTAGAGCAGAGGGAGGGAGTAGGGACGATTGGGAGGGAAGAAAGAGCATTCATTCAGTAATATTTATTGAGTGCTTACTATGTGCAGAGCACTGTACTAAGAGCTTGGAATGTACAATTCGGCAACAGATAGAGACATTCCCTGCCCAGTGACGGGCTCACAGTCTAATTGGGGGTGGCAGATGGCAGAGCAAAGCAGAACGAAACAAAAACAAGACAACATTATCACAATAAATAGAATCAAGGGGAGGTACACGTCATTAACAAAATAAATAGGGTAAAAAATAATATATACAAGTGAGCACAGTGCTGGGTTGGGGGGAAGGAGGAGAGGTAAAGGGGGCTCATCTGAAGTGAGGGGAAGGGGGAGGAGCAGAGGAAAAGAGGGAGCAGAGGGAAAAGGGGGTTGGTCAGTCTGGGAAGGCCTCCAGGAGGAGGTGAGCTTTCAGTAGGGCTTTGAAGAGGGGGAAGTGTGCTAGGAGGTGAGCACTGGAGTAGAGCCATGTCTAATATCTATACTGGGGCTAATTGCTTTCTATAATCCCTGGAGAAGAGAGTTAATCATGCCGGAAGTGGATAATAAAGTAAGCTGGGGACCATGACAATTTGTTCCCTTGGGGGTTGTCATTTCTGAGCAGTGGTTGGCTTGGGGACAGCATGAATTTCTGGAGGATTTTTCAGAGTGTATGAATGAAAAATTCAAAATTGCTTCTCAGGAACATGATCGACAGACTATTCCCTGAGTGGCAGTCATGAGAAGATAATCCTCATGGAGGAACTTAACAAGCAAAAACCCATGGAAAGCCATGCCACTCTCCCACCCTTCTCCCACACTCTTAAGTTTTACTGCCACACAAGAACAATAAAGTACAGGTTGGCTGTCCTAGGGTAAGAAAATGCCAGCGTTGTGAGGCGGGAAAGCCCAAAGTTTCCTGAATCTGACAGTTCCTAAAACAATGTGCAAAGGGCTCTTTTACCCTTCTCCATCTCCAGAAAATGATAGTCTAGCATAAGGTCTCAGGATGACGATACTGTGCCCATGCTTAGACATGTGGGACATGGTTTGGGTCCAACCTGATAAATGTGTATCTACCCCAGGACTTACAGCAGTGCTTGACACGTAGTAAGCATTTCACAAATAGCATAAAAATAAAAAAACAGCTGGTAAGAGTTCCCAAAAAGATGTTAGAGTGAAGATTTAGGACTACAATATTGGGAGGAGCACACAGGCTAAAATGAGGAGAGCATTGTACTCAGTTTGGGGATGTTCAGTAAAACAGAGTTGGTGCTCACGATGTTTGTCCATCAGGAGGATACAATCTACAGTCAGAGGCAGACCACTGATAGTGTCACTAAGAGAGTATAAAGTTATGTACTTAAGTGCACTGGGGCCCAGGGTGAATATCAAAGTATAAAAGAGGTACATGGGGGCAGAGCAGGTAGAGGTAATGAAGGGTTAGGGAAAGCTTCTTGCAGGAGATGAGATTTTAAGGAGGTTTTTGAATGTGGGGAGAGTGCTGGATTGTGGGATATGAAGGGGGAAGGTCTTCCAAGAAGGAGGAATCATGGGCAAGGAGTCAGTAACAAAATAGACAAGATTGAGGCATTGTGAGTAGGTTGGCATTAGAGGAGTGAAGTGTGTGGGCTGGGATGTAGTTCAGACCCCATTCCCTCCCACCTTATAAAAACCCTTTTCCCTTCCCTCCTCCCCTCCTTAACTTCCATCTTCAACCGTTCTCCAACAGTTTTTTCCCTTCTGCCTTCGAACATGCCCATGTTTCCCCAATCTTAAAAAAACCCTCCTTTGACCCCCACAGTCCCCTCCACTTTTTGCCTCATCTCCCACCTACCCTTCCTTTCTGAACTCTTGGAGCGAGTCGTCTGCACTCGCTGCCTTAAATTCCTCTCCTCCAACTGTCTTCTGGACCCCCTCCAATCTGGTTTCTGTCTCCTCCACTCCATTGAAGCTACCCTCTCAATAACCTCCTTCTTGCCAAATCCAATGGCTATCCTAATCCTTCACGACCTCTCAGCTGCCTTTGACAGTGTCAGCCATCCCCTTCTCTTCAACACGTTATCCAACCTGAGCTTCACTGACTATGTCCTCTCCTGGTTCTCCTCTTATCTCTGGCCGCTCATTCTCAGTTTCCTTCATGAACTTCTCCTCCCACTTCCATCCCCCAACTGTAGGGGTTCCTCAAGCGTCAGTTCTTGGTTCCCTTCTGTTCTCCATCTATACTCACTTCTTTGGTGAACTCATTTGCTCCCACGGCTTCACCTCTCATCTCTACACAGATGACACCCAAATCTACATCTCCTCCCCGTCCTCTGTCCCTCCCTCCAGTCTCGCAGCTCCTCCTGCCTTCAGGACATCTCTGCCTGGATGTCCTCCACTATCTAATACTCAACATGTCCAAAACTGAGGTCCTTATCTTCTCTCCCAAACCCCGTCCTCTCCCTGACTTTCTCATCACTGTGGATGGCACTACCATCCTTCCCATTTTACGAGTCCGCGAACTTGGTGTCATCCTTGATACCACTCTCTCATTGATCCCACACATCCAATCCATCACCAAATCCTGCTGGTCTCACCTTCACATTGCCAAGATCTGTCCTTTCCTCTCCATCCAAACAGCTATCTTGTTAGTACAATCACTCGTCCTATCTTGACCGGGTTTCTGCATTAGCAGTCTCTCCCAACTTCCTGTTTCTCCCCTCTTCAGCCTGCTGCCCAGATTATTTTTCTTCAGAAATGTTCTGGGCAAGTCACCCGCTGCTGAAAAAATCTCCTGTGGCTGTCTATCAACCTCTGTATCAGGCAAAAACTCCTCACTGTTAGCTTCACAGCTCTCCCTAACCTTGCCCCCTCCTACTTTAACTTCCTTCGCTCCTTCTACATCCCAGCCCGTACTCTCCATTTCTCTGGTGCTAACTTCCTCACTGTGCCTTGTTCTCACTTGTCCTGCTGTTGACCCCCTAGCCCACATCCTACTTCTTGCCTGGAATACCCTCCCTCCTCAATTCCACCAAACAATCACTCTCCCCCGGTTCAAAGCCCTACTGAAGGCTCCCCTCCTCCAGTCGGCCTTCCCAGATTGAGCACTCCTTTTCCTCAGCTCCCCTCCCCATCACCCCAACTCTCTCCCTTTGCTCTATCTCCTCCTTCCTGCCCCATAGTACTTATGTATATATGTACATATCGATAATTGTGTTTATGTTAATGCTTGCATGCTTGTTTTGCTGTGTTTATATCTCTCTAATTCTATTTATTTATATTTTGTTTTAATGTCTGTCTCCCCCTCTTCTAGACTGTAAGCCCACTATGGGCAGGGATTGTCTCTCTCCTGTTCTCACCTGTCCCGCTGTTTGACCTGTTCCTTTCCTGCTCTCGCCTTTTCCTCACCATCACTGATACCTAGATTGCTCACCCAGATTACACGGTCTCTTCTGCTTTGTCCAGTGGAGGCCTCTTCTTCTCCTACTCCCTCACTCACCGGGAAAGGAGGAAGTGTCGACTTCCATCTCACACCCCAATGGAGCTTTCGCACCATCCCTCCTCCCCATTCCTTTCCTTCCCCACCTTTGAAGCCCATATTGTCCACCTCTGCCACCCCCTCCAGATTCTTGTAGCCATCATCTAACTCCCCCTGATCCCACTTCCAACTTCTTTAACCATTTTGACCCCATTCTCACCTTCCTTTTCTCCTTTTCCATACTTTCTCTGATACTCAGAGACTTCAATATCCTCATGGATGGTGACTCCTCTGCCACCCACCTTCTGTTTACTCCTTGACTCGGCCAACCTCCTGCTCCACCCTACCTCGCCCAGTCACCAACTTGTTCACACCCTCGATCTCATCATCTCTTACTGCTGCACTATCTCCCCCTCACCAACTCTGAAATCTCTATTTCTGACCATAGCCTTCTCACCTGCCTCCTCTCTCACACTCCTTCCCCTTGTAAATCTGTATTACTCTCCTACAGAGACTCCTCTCTCTGGACCCTATCCATCTCTCTCAGTGCATCACACCCCACCTGGCCTCCCTGTCTACTCTGCCCACTCTTGGATGACCAGATTGATGCTGTCAACTCCACCCTACTCAACTCACTCACTCCCCCATGCCTTCGTCGCTGTCACACCACTAACCCACAGATTTAGATCACTGCCATTGTCCACATCTTTCGCTCTTATGCTCAAGCTGCTGAATGCTACTGGTGAAAGTCTAAACACCAGGTCAACTTTGTTCACTTAAAATTTAACCTTTCCTGCCTTAACTCTGCCCTCACCTCTGCCAGGTAAAGCTATTTTTCTTCCCTTATTGACACCCATGACCATGACCCACATCAGCTCTTCCAGACATTTAACTCCCTCTTCAGGCCCCCGTTCCTCCCTGGCCTCCATTCCTCACCCCCAACGATCCGGCCACCTACTTCATTAGAAAAACTAACACCATCAGATCTGAGTTCCCCAAAGTCACTCCTCCCCCTTCTCTTTCATTCATTCATTCACTCACTCACTCACTCACTCATTCAATTATACTTATTGAGTGCTTACTGTGTGCAGAGCAATGTACTAAGTGCTTGGAAAGTATAGTATAGAGACAGCCTGAACCCAACAATGGGCTCACAGTCTAGAAGGCGGGGGAGATAGACAACAGAACAAAGCAAAACAAGTAGACAGGCATCAATAGCATCAAATTAGATAAATATAATTAGAGATATATTCATATCATTAATAATGTAGAGTAATTCGTATGTATAAATATACACAAGTGCTATGTGGGGGAGGAGGGGGTAGAGCAGAGGGAGGGAGGGGGTTGATGGGGAGGGGAGGAGGAGCAGAGGAAAAGGGGGGATCAGTCTGGGAAGGCCTCCTGGAGGAGGTGAGCTTTCAGTAGGGCTTTAAAGAGGGGAAGAGAGCCAGTTTGGCGAATGTGAGCAGGAAAGCATTCCAGGCCAGAGGTACGAGTGGGCCAGGGGCTGACAGTGGGACAGGTGAGAACGAAGCACAGTGATGAAGTTAGTGGCAGAGGAGCAGAGTGTGCTGGCTGGGCTGTAGACAGAGAGAAGGGAGATGAGGTAGGAGGGGTCAAGGTGATGGAGAGCTTTGAAGCCAATAAGAGTTTTTGCTTCATGTGAAGGTTGATAGGCAACCACTGGAGATTTTTGAGGAAGGGAGTGACATGCCCAGAGCGCTTCTATAGAAAGTTAATCCGGTAGCAGAGTGAAGTATAGACCAAAGTGGGGAGAGACAGGATGGGAGATGAGAACGGAAGCTGATGCAGTAATCCAGTCAGGGTATGATGAGAGATTGTATCAACAATGTAGCAGTTTAGATGAAGAGTAAAGGGCAGATTTTGGCGATGTTTTGAAGGTGAGATTGGTAGCTTTTGGTGACGGATTGGATGTGTGGGGTGAATGAGAGAGCAGAGTCAAGGATGACACCAAGATTGCAGTCTTTTATCCCCTTCCGTTCAACCCCCTCCTTTACTTTCCCATCCTATCCAGCAATATCTTCAGAAGAGAAGATATTCAGGTGCCACCCCTCCACCTGTGCTTCAGACCCCATTCCCTCTCACCTTATAAAAACTCTCACCCTTTCCTCCTCCCCTCCTAAACTTCCATCTTCAACTGCTAACTTTCCAACGGCTTCTTTCCATCTGCCTTCAAACATGCCCACATCTCCCCCATCCTAAAAAACCCCTCTCTTGAACCCACTGCCCCCTCCAGTTATTGCCCTATCTCCCTCTTGCCCTTTCTTTCCAACCTTTAGAGCGTCTACACTCGCCTTGAATTCCTCAACTTCAACTCTCTCCTGGACCCCTTCCAGTCTGATTTCCGTCCCTTCCACTCCACTGAAACTGCCCTTTCTGAGGTCACCATTGACCGCCTTCTTGCCAAATCCAGTGGCTCCTACTCCTACTCTATTCTTGGCCTCTTAGCTTCCTTTGACGCTATCGACCATCCCCTTCTCCTCAAACGATATCCAACCTCAGCTTCGCAGACTCCGTCCTCTCCTGGTCCTCCTCTTATCTCTCTGGCCATTCATTCTCAGTCTCCTTTTAACTCATTCGCTCCCACAAATTCAACTTTCATCTCTACGCAGGTGACACCCAAATCTACATCTCCCCGTTCTCTCTCCCTCCCTGCAGGCTTGCATTTCCTCTTGCCTTCAGGACACCTGCACCTGAATGTCTGCCCGCCAGCTGAGCTCATTATCTTCCCTTCCCAATCCTGTCCTCTCCCTGACTTCCGTCACTGTGGATGGCATAGCCTTCCTTCCCGTCTCACAAACCTACAACCTTGGTGTCATCCTGGACTCCGATCTCTCATACCCTTGGTATCATCCTTGACTCCAATCTCTCATTCACCCCATATATCCAATCCATCAGCAAATTCTACTGGTCTCACTTCCATAACAATCGCGAAGATCCACCCATTCCACTCCATCCAAACCTCTACACATGCCGCTCCTCTGCCACTAACCTCCTCAGTGTGCCTCATTCCTGCCTGTCCCGCTGTCGACTCTTGGCCCACATCCTACTTCTAATCTGGAATACCTTCCCCCCTCACATCTGCCAAACTAACTCTCTTCCCCTCTTGAAAGCCCTTCTGAGAGCTCACCTCCTCCAGTAGGCCTTTGCAGACTGAGCCCTCCTTTTCCCTCTGCTCCTCCTCCCCTCCCCATTTCCCCTACTCCCTTCCTCTGCTCTACCCCCTTTCCCTCCCCATAGCACTTGCATATATTTGTACATATTTGTTGCTCTATTGTATTAATGATGTGCATTTACCTATGGTTCTATTTATTTATTTTGATGGTATTGATGCATGTCTTCTTGTTTTGTTGTCTGTCTCCCACTTCTAGACCATTGTTGGGTAGGGATTGTCTCTATCTGCTGTCAAATTGCATTTCCCAAGCTTTTAGTACAGTACTGTGCACACGAAGCACAGTAAATACAAGTGAGTGAATGAATGAATGAATGAAATGAATGCTATCTTGTTAGTACAATCACCCGTTCTATGCTGACTGTATTTATGCATCAGCATTTTTCCTAGTATCCCAACCTCCTATCTCTCCCTGCTTCAGTCTGTACTTCTCTCTGCTGCCCAGATTATCTTTCTACAGAAATGCTCTGGGCATGTCACCCTCCTCCTCCAAAATGTCCAGTGGTTTGCCTATTAACTTTAGCATGAAGCAAAAACTCCTTACTATTAGAGAAGCAGTGTGGCTCAGTGGCCCGGGCTTTGGAGTCAGGGCTCATGAGTTTGAATCCCAGCTCTGCCACTTGTCAGCTGTGTGACTGTTGGCAAGTCACTTAACTTCTCTGTGCCTCAGTTCCCTCATCTGTAAAATGGGGATTAAGACTGTGAGCCCTACATGGGACAGCCTGATTCCCCTGTGTCTACCCAAGCGCTTAGAACAGTGCTCTGCACATAGTAAGCACTTAACAAATACCAACATTATTATTATTATTGGCTTCAAAGCTCTCCATCGTTTTGCCCTTCCTACCTCACCTCCCTCCTCTCCTTCTACAACCCAACCCACACACTCCACTCCACTGCTGCAAACCTCCTCACTTTGCCTTGTTCTCACCTGTCCCACTGTCAACCCCTGGTCTATATCCTACCTCTGGCCTGGAATGCCCTTCCTCCTCTCATCTGCCAAACTAGCTCCCTTCCCCCCTTCAAAACAGTACTGAGAGCTCACCTCCTCCAAGAGGACCTCCCCTCCCCATCACCCCTACTCCCTCCTTCTGCTCTATCCCCTTACCCATCTCAAAGCACTTCTATATACTTGTACATATTTATTATTCTACTAATGATGTGTATTTACCTATAATTCTGTTTAACTGTTTTGTTGCTATTGATGCTTGATCTGTTGATTGATTGATCTGTTGATCTGTTGCCGACTTGTTCATCCCAAGCGCTTAGTACAGTGCTCTGCACATAGTAAGCGCTCAATAAATACTATTGAAAATACTATTGAATGAATGCTTGTCTACTTGTTTGTTTTGTTGTCTGTCTCCCCCTTCTGGGCTTTGAGCCTGTTGTTGGGTAGGGATTGTCTCTATCTGTTGTCAAATTGTACTTTCCAAGCGCTTAGTAAAATGCTGTGTACACAGTAAGCACTCAGTAAATACAATTTAATGAATTAATTAATTCAGAAGACATATGGTGGACTTGACGTCCGAATGCTGATCACTTGATTCCCCATGCCTGATCCTTTCTACTAGGCTACTCTTCTTTGGTGTCAAAATGGGCAAGACTTCAGTCCTTGAGCATTGGAGGAAAGTTACACTCTCACTCCTAATCCAGCAGGGTTTCAGGGAATTCAAGGTATTGGGTATTTGTTGAGTTCTGTGCTCCAGTGGCTTGGACTGTAAGGTCGGGAGAGATGAATCTCTAGAACTGAAGAAAAAAAAACTTGGGGTCAGGATTCTGGCTTTTACTATTTCTGGCACGTTATGTGCTTGCCCCTCTCCTCTCTCCCCCGCAGTTTCCAGAAATGAAACTTCCAGGTTGGAAAATTCTCCTCCCTATCCTAACTTCCTTCTGCCCTAGTTCGCATAGGAATTCATATAAAATTAAAACCAATGACAGGAGGAAACAGAGCGTAACGTTGGTAACCTGAGGACAGTAGAGTTGGGAGCTGAGAGTTGGATGATGCTTTAGAATCAGGGTAGGTGTGTCCAATTTGGGAGATTTAGGGGCTGTTGGAGCCAGATCTCTAGGCCTTCAAATTGAGAGACTAGTGCCTGGGTCCAGAAGGTGGACTTGATGGAGGGAAAAATCAGGGTTTGAGCACTAAGAATAAGAAGCAAATATAAAACTAGAATGGAGCTGAGGCCCTAGGAGAGAAGAAAGCAGAAAGCTGGGTCACAGGAATTAGTTTATAGTGACAAAGGCTGGGAACAGAATGCAGGAAGATAGTGTGGTCTAGTGGAGAGAGCACAGGTCTGGGAGTCAGAAGGACCTGAGTTCTAATCCTGGCTCCACTATTTGCTGTGTGGCCTTGGACAAATCATTTCTCTGTGCCTAGGTTACCTCATCTGTACAATGGGGATTAAAACTGTGAGCCCCATGTGGGACGGGCTGTGTCTACCTGTTTAGCTTTAACTCTCCCACTGTCTCCCCTTCCTGAGGTAAGCTATCCTTGTCCCCAAGACTCCTCTAGTTATTGCTCCATATACTTCCTACCATTCCTGTTCAAACTCCTCGAGCAGGTTTACACTGCATGTCGTTACTTCCTCTCTTCCAAATCTCTTCTTGATCTTCTGAAATCCAGCTTCTATCCCCTCTGCTACACGGAAACATCTCTCTAAGGTCAGTAATGACCACCTTACCAAGTACAGTGGACTCTCAACCATCTTAATCCTCTTTGACCTCTCAGCTGTCTTTGAAACTGTGGACCACCACGTTTCCATTGAAACACTGTGTTTCCACTGACACTGCCCTCTCCTGGTTCTCCTATCTCTCTGGCTGATCCTTCTCAATCTTTTTCACTGGTCCCACCTCTGCACACCACCACCCTACCCCACTGAAACTATGACAGCCCCTCAAAACTCCATCTACATCTACTCCCTTGAAGAACTCCATTGGTTTCAGCTACCATCTCTAGTGCTAATGACCGTAGAAGTGATCATGGATTGACTAGATATAATCCCTTCCCTCAAAGAGTTTCTAGTCTAAGGAAGGCAGAGAGAAACAATAGAAGGAATTCCAGATAAGGGGAAGAATCAGAGCTTAGAGTGAGATCCAGAGGTGCTGGTTGGAAACTTCCTTTGTCTAGTGGGTTCCAGGTGCCCTGTTTCTCCCAGCATGAATGGGTTGTGTTAGAACCGCTTGATAATGACACGTCTCCTCTCTTCCCTGTCAAGGTCCGTGGCTGCTATCTGAGCTGGCATGTAGGCAAATCCCCTCAGACAGAGGACTGGGGGTGCCGAGCAGAGGAGGAGCTGCGAGGGGCCCCCTCTCCCTTATTGCCATCCCCGCACCACACTCCCTGCCCTGGCCGTGGGGCTAGGATGCTGAAGAAGCAGCGTACGGGACTGGTGCTGTGGGGTGCCATCCTCTTCATGGCCTGGAATGCCCTTCTCCTCTTCTTCTTCTGGACCCGTCCATCCCCCAGTGGCCTTACCCCAGCTGCACCCTTCGCCAAAGACCGTGCCAGTCTAACCCGCGAAGTGATCCGTCTGGCCCAGGATGCTGAGGTGGAGCTGGAGCGCCAGCGTGGGCTGCTCCAACAGATACGGGAGCACAGCGCCCTCTGGAGCCGGTGGCAGGCCGAGGTGGCGGTCGTGGGGGCTGAGGCCGTGGCGAGGGGCTCCCTGGCCCACCTGCCCACTACCCCAGCCCTGCCTGCTCTCCCAGTTCTGGTAATCGCCTGTGATCGCAGTACGGTCCGCCGCTGCCTGGACAAGCTGCTCCATTATCGGCCCTCAGCTGAACGATTCCCCATCATTGTCAGCCAGGACTGCGGGCACGAGGAGACAGCAAGGGTCATCGCCTCATACGGCAACACAGTCATGCATATCAAGCAGCCGGATCTGGGTGACCTCCCCATGCCCCCTGAGCACCGCAAGTTTCAAGGATACTATAGGATCGCTCGCCACTACCGCTGGGCCCTGAGCCAGATTTTTCACACCTTCAAATACCAGGCGGCTGTTGTGGTGGAGGATGACTTGGAGGTAGCCCCAGACTTCTTCGAGTACTTCCAGGCCACCTATCCACTGCTGCGGGCTGATCTCTCACTCTGGTGCGTGTCGGCCTGGCATGACAACGGAAAGGAGCAGATGGTGGATGTGACCCGGCCCGACCTGATCTACCGCACAGACTTCTTCCCCGGCCTGGGCTGGCTCCTGCTGGCCGAGCTGTGGGATGAGCTGGAGCCCAAGTGGCCCCGGGCCTTCTGGGACGACTGGATGCGTCGGCCTGAGCAGCGACAGGAACGGGCCTGCCTGCGGCCCGAGATCTCGCGGACGCTCACCTTTGGCCGCAAGGGGGTCAGCCAAGGGCAGTTCTTCGACCAGCACCTCAAATTTATCAAGCTGAACCAGGGCTTTGTGCCCTTCTCCCAGCTGGACCTGTCCTATCTGCAGCGGGAGGCCTACGACCGGGACTTCCCCGCCCAGGTGTACGCCGCCCCCGTGCTGCGGGTGGAGGACCTGCAGGCCAACCGGCAGCGGGAGCTGGGGGAGGTGCGTGTGCAGTACACCAGCCGGGACAGCTTCAAAGCCTTTGCCAAAGCCCTGGGGGTCATGGACGACCTCAAGTCGGGCATCCCCCGAGCCGGCTACCGGGGCATTGTCAGCTTTCTCTTCCGGGGCCGACGGGTGTACCTAGCCCCACCGGAGGACTGGACTGGCTATGACCCCAGCTGGAGTTAGCCGTGGGAGGGAGGCCTTTTCCTCTCTTCCCCTGCCATGGGAAGAGCTGGGACTTTGGGTGGGATCTCCTCCTCCTCTTCCTTCCTCAGTTCTGTTTTTTCAATCTTAAGATTGCTGTTTTTCTCCATTCTTTCCGAGTGGCATTTGAGTGCATCTTCTCCTCCAGATTGTGGGCAGGGAGGGTTGGAGGCCACATAGTCAAAACAGAGATGTGGTGTTACAGGCCAGAGCTCATCCAAGGAGGACAGAGGATCCAGCCGTCTTATAGCCAGGGAGACAGGGCACATCCTTCATGCTCTGGGATGTTTTTGTTTCCACTCTGTGCCTGAGAACCTGCTCCCTCTTCCCCTAAGGGCTGGGAGGGAAGTGGCTAACAGCCTGCTCTCTCTTTCCAGCCTCCCCTTTGGGGGAGGGTCCCTCAGCAGTTCTGTCCCTCTAGTCTGGGGCTCACCCCATCCTCTCGGGCTTGGAAATAGAGCTGCATGGGTTCCCACCCCGAGAGCTGGGGTTCCATGATTCTGGGCAAAACAAGACACTAAAGGGAAATTGGGGTAGGTCTGTTCAGTGTTGTCATGCATTTTTCTTTCTCATTTCTGTCTCTTTTGTGTCTCTTACCTCCATTTGTGTGTTTTGAGGGCCCCTCTGTTTTCTCTTGTGCTGTCCTCACCTCTGTCTCTCTCCCCCACCCTACCTCCACTTCAGTCAAGGTCCTGCTTGCTCTGAAGAAAATAAATTTGGAGGTGGGAGGAGTCTTTCCAGGCCCTGGAGTGCTCAGGGGAGGGAGGGGAGAGGTGAAGATAAAAAAGATATCTTCATCTGTTCTCAAGTCCTCCCTGTTGCTTCTGACAAGATTAGGTCATGAGTCTGGGCAAGACTAGAGAAAAGAAACGATAATTGTCTCCCCTTCCCCCACCAATTCCCCTCCCACCCTTCACTGTCAAAATAAATATTCCCACCTTCTCAACCTTTTTTTCAGAAAAATGGGTCTCAGGCATTTTAGACGTTCACTATAGAAGATGCTTCCTCTTATGGTATTGAAATGTTTTGGCTCTTCTCCCCCAGCAGTGGAATACTGGAAAATGGGAATGGCAATTTGAAGCACCACTTCTCCAAGGCCCTGAACCCAGCAGTCCAGGGGGAACCCGCTGGGCTAATGTAGGGGTAGCAAATGTCTATTTTTTTGTTTCTTTATTCTTTCCTGACCTTGGTTCCATGGAAGAAAATTTGAAGGTGCAGAATTATTTTCCAGAATAAAATAAAAGCTGACTTCATATCCTGAGGCTTATTTCTCTCTGCGGAAAGAGATGGCCAGAGGAAAGAATAAACAAAAAGGGTACAGAGGGCAAGAAGGTGGGAAGGATATGACGGAGGGGAGATGGAGGGAGTAGAAGGGAAGGAAGGAAGGACAGAAGTAGGGAAAAAGAGGGAAAAGTGAGAAATTGGAAGGAAGGGAGTAGGAAGAAGTAATGTGGTGTCAAATTGCCACTCACCCTCCTGGGATCAGGAAGGTATGTTGTTAAAATAAAATTGGGCCAGTTCAGAACTACAGTTGGCCACTTACCTTATTCAAGCCAGAAAGCATAGGATCCTATACCCTGCTTTGAGAAGCAGGGAACAATCAAAAAAGGCTGGCCAAGACATCATGATTTTATAGACTGGGTGGCAGAAAGTGTTTTTCCTCATTATGGGTAGTAAAGGACCGTGCTACTGTGCTGGTGCTGGGATCATCTAGGATTCGAGAGATGGGGCAGGGTCTTCTACCATTGGCATTTAGCCCCCAGAGACTTGCATTGGCTCAGATACCCACAGGCACAAATCCTGGAATCCCAAAAGGGCAGCAAAGCAGGAGAGCTGTGGGTGAAAGAGAGGTTAGCAAGGTCAATTAGCTTCCCTAGGGAGAGGGACTTTGATTGTCTTGTCCCTTTTTCTGGTGGGGTGGGGGTGGAAGTGGAAGGCAGAGAGCTGCTGGGAAGGCAGTAGCAGTTTGGGTGAAGCTTTAGTCCTTGCCAGCTTAGGCCCCCTCAAAGACCCGCCCTCCACTCTCCCTGACAATGCAGGAGATCATACCTCTTCCCAAGTCTGCCCAATTTGAAGTATGCTCTGTATGTGCTCTGGCAGAGCCAGGGGACGGCCATCCTGTTTCTTATATTATTATTGGTACAATTCTTTTTATCAATTTGTTCCCTTATCCTCATTAGATTAGCCACAATTCTTCTGTGGGTCTGGTCCTTACTTCCATTTTCATAAGGACGGTGTTTAAAATGCTGCAGATTATCTCGGGCGAGTAATCTTCATCCCTCCTCCTGGCACTTCAGCCCAGCTTCCTCCTTCCTGGAGAATGGAGGTTACATTAAGGAAGATTTTTCATTCAATCAATCAATACTGACTGATTGAAAAATACCATCGATCAATTGCTTACTGCCCTTGTGGAGTAAATGTCATCCCTCTCATTGAAATTTCAGTCCAGGTTCCCCTGCTTCCTGAAGATTGGAGATTACATCAAAGATTTTTCTAATCCAGGCTCTGCCATTTCTCTGCTGTGTGTCCTTGGACAGGTCACTTCACTTCTTTGTGCCTCGACTGCCTCATCTGTAAAATGGGGATTAAGATGGTGAGCCCTACGTGAGACATGAATTGTGTCCAACCTGATTAGCTTGTATCTATCTCAGTGCTTAGTGCAGTGCCTGGCACATAGTAAGCACTTAAATATCATAAAACAATAAATAGTTTTGATTGATTAATTGATAGCTGACTGCTCTAGGGGAGTAACCTCCTCTTTTATTGGTATTTCAATCCAAGTTCTCCCCTCCCTGGAGTTTGGAGGTAATATTGAAGATTTTCACACATATGTACTGATTGTTAAATACCATTGATACTGACTTCTCTTTTTTTTTACGGAGTTTGTTAAGCACTTATTATGTGCCAGACACTGTTCTAAGTGATGAAGTAGATACAAAGTAATCAGACTGGACACAGTGTATGTCCCAAATGGGGCTCATAGTCTTAATCCCCAATTTAAGGATGGGTAACTGAGGCACAGAAAAGTGGAGTTGCTGCCCATTCTTCTTACTGGCATTTTGGTCCAAGTACCCCTCCCTACGTATTGGAGGTAACACTGAGGGAGACTTTCAACCAGTTTTCTTTTAATGATAATGTTGGTATTTGCTAAGCGCTTACTATGTGCAGAGCACTGTTCTAAGCCCTGGGGTAAACACAGGGGAATCAGGTTGTCCCACGTGGGGCTCACAGTCTTAATCCCCATTTTACAGATGAGGGAACTGAGGCACAGAGAAGTGACTTGCCCACAGTCACACAGCTGACAAGTGGCAGAGCTGGGATTCGAACTCATGAGCCCTGACTCCAAAGCCCGTGCTCTTTCCACTGCGCCATGCTAATGATATTTATTAAGTGCTTACTATGTATACTATGTACCAGGCACTGTAATGAGTAATGGGTTAGATAGAAGCTAATCAGGTTGGGCACAGTCATGTCCTGCATGAGGCTCAAAAATCTTATCACCATTTTACAGAAGAGGTAATTAAAGAACAGAGAACTTGCCCTAACAGACAAGTGGTGGAGCTGGGTTTAGAATCCAGGTCCTTTTGACTCATAGGCAAGTGCTCTGTCTATTAGACCCTCCTATTCATCCTGGTCTCCTTTGACTTCTTTGCTCGGGCCGTGCTGGAGGTCAAGTCAGCCTCAGGGCCCCTCAAGGCTTCTGGAACTTGCAGAGCCCACCTCTCTTTGGGGTCAATCTTCTATGGCTCCATCCTCTCCCAAGCAGTTAGAACAGTGGTCTAAACATGGTAAGTACCCAATACATATCACAGGTGGTGATGATGATGATGATGATGATTCCTCACTTGCCTGTTGGGTAATCTTGGCAAGTCACCTCTTTGTGCTTCAGATTTCTCATCTGCAAAATGGGGATTCAGTGCCTGTATTTCTCTTCCTACTTGGACTTCCCAACTGTGACTTGGACCTCCAACTTGGGGCAGGAAATCTGTCTGATCTGATCATCTTGTGTCTACTCTAGTGCTTAATACAGTGATTGGCCCATAGTAAATACTTAATACATACCCCTGTTGTTATTGGGAGAGATCTGTAGAGTAAGTAGATGTGATCTGTGCCCTCATTTACCAGATCCCAAAGGAAGGAACTCAGCTGAGGGTTTTGAGAAGCCAAACGGGTACCTATACTTCTGCCTTGACTTGACTTGGCTTTTACCTGTGGCTTGATGGTGGAACAGTCACCTAATCTGTAAATGCCTGTTTTTTCTTGGGTTACTAGTAATAGTAATAATAATGGTATTTATTAAATACTTACAATGTATTGCACTGTAGTAAGTGCTAGGACAAGATTGGGCCCAGTCCCTGTCCCAGATGGTGTTCACAATTTAAAAGTGTGGGAGAATAGATATTTTACCACCATTTTACAGATGAGAAAACTTGGGCATAGAGAGGTCAAATGGCTTGTTCAAAGTTGTATAGCAGGCAAGAGGCGAAGATGGGATTTGAACCCAGTTTGTCTGACCCCTAGGCCTGGGTTCTTTCCATTAGGCCATGCTGAACCTCCAAAAACAAGAGCATTGTACATAGGGTTCACAGTCTAAGAGGAAGAACAGCTATTTAAACCCCATTTCGACTAATGAGGAAACTGAGTCTCAGAGAAGTAATGGGACTTTAGGAAACTGAGTGACCTAGTGGAAAGCACAAGGGCTTCGGAGTAACAGGATCTGGGTTCTAATCCCTGCTGTGCCAATTGCTTGCTGTTTGACCCTGGACAAGTTACTTAACTTCTGTGCCCCAGTTCTCCCATTCTTCCCATTTAAATTGTGATCCCCAAGATGGACAGTGACTATGTCCAACCTAATTAACTTGTAAGTACCCCAGCACTTAGAACAGTTGTGTCAAAACTTGCCGCCCTAGGTCATACTTCACTTTGCTGCCTGGGTCATTTTTCTACAAAAACATTCAGAACTTGTTTCTCAACTTCTCAAGAAACTCCACTGGTTGCCCATCCACCTTCACATCAAACAAAAATTCATCATCATTGGCTTCAAAGAACTCAACCATCTCGCCCCCTCCTACTTTACCTTGATAGTCTACTACAACCCAGCCTGCATACTTCACTCCTCTAATGCTAACTTTCATTCATTCATTCATTCAATAGTATTTATTGAGCGCTTACTATGTGCAGAGCACTGTACTAAGCGCTTGGAATGAGCAAGTCGGCAACAGAGACAGTCCCTGCCGTTTGAAGGGCTTACAGTCTAATCGGGGGAGACGGACAGACAAGAACAATGGCAATAAATAGAGTCAAGGGGAAGAACATCTCGTAAAAACAATGGCAACTAAATAGAATCAAGGCAATGTACAATTCATTAACAAAATAAAGAGGGTAATGGAAATATATACAGTTGAGCGGACGAGTACAGTGCTGTGGGGATGGGAAGGGAGAGGTGGAGGAGCAGAGGGAAAGGTGGAAAAGAGGGTTTAGCTGCAGAGAGGTAAAGGGGGGGTGGTAGAGGGAGTAGAGGGAGAAGAGAAGCTCAGTCTGGGAAGGCCTCTTGGAGGAGGTGAGTTTTAAGTAGGGTTTTGAAGAGGGGAAGAGAATGAGTTTGGTGGAGGTGATGAGGGAGGGCATTCCAGGACCACGGGAGGACGTGGCCCAGGGGTCAACGGCGGAATAGGCGAGACCGAGGGACGGTGAGGAGGTGGGCGGCAGAGAAGCGGAGCGTGCAGGGTGGGCGGTAGAAAGAAGGGAGGAGAGGTAGGAAGGGGCAAGGTGATGTAGAGCCTTGAAGCCTAGAGTGAGGAGTTTTTGAGGAGTAACCTTCTCACTGTACCTCAATCTCATCTATCTTGCTGCTGTCACCTCGCTTATGTGTGCCGGTCCTCGCTCCTCACATCCAACAGATAATTTCCCTCATTCAAAGCGTTATTGAAGTCACACCTCCTCCAAGAGGCCTTCGCAGACTTTGTCCTCCTTTCCTATTCTCCCACTCCCTTTTGCATCACCCTGACTTGCTTCTTTTGTTCATCGCCTCTGCCCCCGCAAAGCCTTTGTACATATCTGTAATTTATTTACATTAATGTCTGCCTCCTCCTCTAGACTGTAAACTCATTGTGAGCAAGGAATATGCCTGATTATTGTTATACTGTACTCTCCCAAGCACTTACTAGAGTGCTCTCCCTACAGTTAGCATTTAATAAATACAACTGAGTGAATGAATGAACATGTTAGTGCTTCATAAATATGATTTTTTTTTTAAGTGATTTGCCCAAGATCTAACAGCAGGAGAATCCTTATTCTGGTGTACGTAACTTTACACTTAACTGCTTCTCAATCTGTAATTTGTTTTAACGTCTGTTTCCCCTACTAGATTGTAAATCCAACAGGCCACTTCTTATTCTGGTGAACATAACTTTACACTTTACTGGTTCCCAATCTGTAGTTTGCTTTTACATATGTCTCCCCAACTTGATTGTAAGTCCACAGAGGGCAGGGACCATGTCTATCAATTCTACTGTACTCTCCCAAGTGCTTAGTACTTCACTCACTGGTTTTGTCTTATTTATTTAGCCTTTACTGTGTGCAAACCACTGTGCTAAGCCCTTGGAAGAATACAGTATAACAACAAACAGATATATTACTGCCCACAATAAGCTCCACAGTCTAGAAGGAGAGACAGACATTAATATAAATAAATAAATAGGTAAATAGCTATATGTGTAAGTGCTGTGGGGTTGGGAGGGGTAGGTACAAGGTAATCAAGTTGTCCCACATGGGACTTACATTTTTAATCCCTATTTCACAGATGAGGTAAAAACTGAGGCAAAGAGAAATTGACTTGTCCAAAGTCACGGAGGTGACAAGTGGTGGAGCCGGGATTAGAACCCCCAAGCCTATCCTTTTTCCTACTTTCCAAGCGGTTAGTACAGTGCTCTATACACAGTAAGCGTTCAATAAAAACGATTGAATGAATGAGTAGAAGCCCACAGGCAAAGAATAAGGAGAAAGCCAGAAACTTGGGGGATTTATAGTTGCCAGAAGTAACTTTGAAGTCTGCATACATTCAAGAATCTCAGGATGTCAGGATTGGGTATCTAGACCACTTTCTGGCATCAGGCAGATGACAGCACCACTTTGCTGTCAGCAACCCAGGAAGCTCCCCACTTTGTCCTAATCCTGAGGGTAACACTGCCTTGGGTCATTTCCTAGTAGCAGGCAATTATAAAGCCAGTGTGAACATGTTTTGGAAAGAGCCTGGGCTTTGGAGTCAGCGGTCATGGGTTCGAATCCTGGCTCGGCCACTTGTCAACTGTGTGACTTTGGGCAAGTACTTAACTTCTCGGTGCCTCAGTTACCTCATCTGTAAAATGGGGATTAAGACTGTGAGCCCGACGTGGGACAACCTGATTCCCCTGTGTCTACCCCAGCGCTTAGAACAGTGCTCAGCACATAGTAAGCGCTTAACAAATACCAACATTATTATTAATAATAATATTATTAATATTAATAGTAATGTTGGTATTAATAATAATAATGTTGGTATTTGTTAAGCGCTTACTATGTGCTGAGCACTGTTCTAAGCACAGGGAGAGATACAGGGTAATCAGGTTGTCCCATGTGAGGCTCACAGTTAATCCCCATTTTACAGATGAGGGAACTGAGGCACAGAGAAGTTGTGACTTGCCCACAGTCACACAGCTGACAAGTGGCGAAGCCATGACTCTGGCTCCCAAGCTCGGGCTCTTTCCACTGAGCCTCGCTGATATCTGAGGGAGGGCTTTTAGACTGGGGATGGGCTTTGAGCTTGTGGCTCTTGGCTTTACTTCTAGCAGAGCATATTCTGAGTGAGCATTTCAATTTCAAGCCAACAGTAATGATAACTTATTGCAGTACTTCTCCTACATCTGATCCTATGACTTTAGATATCATCAGATGGTGGAATGAGGGAGAAGATAGGAGTTGGAAGGGAAGGTAGGATATTCATTCATTTATTCATTCATTCAGTTGTATTTATTGAGAGTTTATTCTGTTCAAAGCACTGTCCTGAGTCCTAAAGAGAGACAATCTCTGCCCACAGTGGGCTCACAGTCTAGAGGAGGGAGCCAGATATCAATTCAAGTAAACAGGCATCAATATAAATAAAATTATAGATATGTAGATATATACATAAGTATATATACATAAGTGCTATGGGGAAGGAGGAAGAGCAAAGGGAGCAAATCAAGGTGATGCAGAAGAGAGGGGGAGCTGAGGAAAAGCAGGACTTAGTCTGAGAAGGCTTCTTGGAGGAGTTGCACCTTTGAAGGGGGAACAGTGATTATCTGATGGATTTGAGGAGGGAGGGTATTCCAGGCCAGAGATAGGACCTGGGCCACAGCTTGATGGTGAGACAAGCACAGTGAGAAGGTTAGCACCAGAAGAGTTGAGTATGCGGGCTGGGTTAAGGAAGAAAAGAAGGGAGATGAGGTAGGAGGGCACAAAGTGACAGGGAGCTTTAAAGCCAATAGTAAGGAGTTTTTGTTTGATATGGAGGCGGATAGGCAACCACTGGAGATTTTAGAGGAGGGGGACAACATGCCCTGAAGGTTTTAATATATAATCTGGGCACTGAAGTGAAGTATCCACTTCACTGAAGTGAAGTATGGGAGAGGCAGGAGGATGGGAGGTCAGAAAGGAGGCTGATGCAGTAGTCCAGTCGGGATAGGATAAATTATTATACCAAAGTGGTAGTGGTTTGGATGGAGAGGAAAGGGTGGATCTTGGTGATGTGAAGATGAGAGCCATGGGATTTTGTGATGTGAAAATGAGAGCGATGGGATTTTGTGATGTACGTGGCTATGTGGGAGCGAATGAGTTCTCCAAGAGAGGAGTGTTGATGGAGAATAGAAGGGGACCAAGAACTGAATCTTGAGGAACCCCTACAGTTAGTGGATGGGAGGGGGAGGAGGAGCCCATGAAGGAGACTGAGAATGAGCAGCCGCAGAAATAAGAGAAGAATCAGGAGAGGACGGAATCAGTTGAAACCAAGGTTGGATAATATATCCAGAAAGGGTTGGTCGAACAGTGTCAACAGCACCTGAGAGGTTGAGGAGGATGAGAATGGAATAGGAGCCACTGGATTTGGCAAGAAGGAGATCACTGGTGATAGAATGAAAAGGGCAGAAAGCCAGATTGGAAGGCATCGAAGAGAGAGTTGGAGGAGAGGAATTCAAGGCAGTGACTATAGAAGACTCGCTCAGGGAGTTTGGAGAGGAAAGGTAGGATAGGAGGGAAATGGGGTGATAATTGGAAGGGGCTGTGGGGAGAATGATGATGATGATGGGGAGAATCCAAACAACTTTCAGTTTTTTTGTTTTAATTGTAAGGCTCTTCCCCTCCCATGCTCCCTGCCCTCAATTCTTGAGTTGGGAGCCACATCTAGAAAGACAGAGAACAGGTTCAAATGGGTTCAAACAAGCAACCAAGGTTATTTTCCAGTGCATAGAACAGCTCCTTATCTGGTCCACATCCTTCTTCTGTCCCAGTCCTGTCCTCTTATCCAATGTCTATCAAAAACCTTGAGAAAACCAAATATTATCAAATAAAGTTAATTACTATTGTTTTCCTGTTTTCCTTTCATCCCCTTTTAGACTCTGAATGTCTTGAAAGCAGGGTTGCCTGCAGAGAGAAGGTTGGGGGGTCTCTTCTGGTCCAGAGAGGGCAGGGCAAGGTCAGGGCAGGAGCAGGTCATGGTGGAGGAGGAAGGGGAATAAGATGAGGAAAAGCCTCAGATCTTCAGCCCCCAGACTTTCCTCACCCTGGCCCTCCCTGTTGTGTCACTCTCAGCAACACTACTTCCACTGGTTCTCTCTTCCACTTCCAAGCTGGTCTGGCCTCATTCCTCCATTTGCAGGCCCAGGAAGGTGAAGACAGATATGCATGCAAGTTAACCAAGGCTACACAAGATTAGCTGTGAGGTTCATTAAATCAGAGCCACAACCCACCCCCACCCCCCAAAAAATTATAAAAATATCTCCCTAAATGCAGATATTCTTATGATTTGAGGAGACCTGGAAGGTGGAAGGGGAGGAGGAGAGGAGAGTGATGCTAGAGAAAATCCAGGAAACATAAGAAAGGAAAAAGCTGGGACAAATAACACGTGACAAAGCTACTTTCCTGGAGAATTTGTAAAACAGACATTGGATCCGCTGTGAATTCAAGAAGAATTGTTTTCTCCTCTCCTGATAGAGTTCCCACTCTTTTGCTATTTCAAAACATAAGGATGTGCTGAGAATGAGAAAGAGGAGGATGGGTCATTGAAGATGCTGAAAATACTGCAAAGGTGGTGTTTATAGTAATGATCAAGAGGAACAGGGAGAATTGTGATCACATAACCTTAACGTCAGGAAAATGGAATCTGTCACCTACAGAATGAAGGAGTAGAAAGAAAAGGTTAGAGAAGAGAAGGGAAGAATGGTTGAGGTGTTTATCAGAAACAGAGAGGTGTTCTTATCCTTAGAAGTGACTCTGCCCATTGTCATTGATCCCTCAACCCTGGCCTCTCTTTTTACTCCATTCTGTCCAGTGGGAGAAATGTATATAGAAAAGTTGTGGAATGTAGAATTGAGGGAAGATGGCCATTCACTCTCTCCCTATCATCACTCCCTAAGATGCACCAGCTAATGCTTTCTCTAGGTGTTCAAAGCTGTCCTCACTCCCACAGACGAAGTAATCTTGGAAGAATATGCAGAGAACTTGTCTTCTCTCTGACCAATTCATTCAATCTTATTTATTGAGTGCTTACTGTGAGCAAAGCACTGTACTAAGCACTGGAGCGAATACAGGATAATAACTCATAGAAACATTCCTTCCCACACAGTGAGCTCACAGTGTAGAGGAGGAGACCAACATTACTATAAATAGATAAATTGCATGTACTTACAGATATATACATATGTACTGTGGGGAGAGAGGAAGATGAATGCAAGAGCAAGAAAGAACAGTGTAGAAAGGAGTGGGAGAATAGGAGAGGAGGGCTTAGTCAGAAAAGACTTCTTGGAGGAGATGTGCCTTCAAAGACTTGGAAGTTGGGGAGACAAATTTTTATTGATATCTATGTGCAAGTCCTTTGACACTCCTGGGATTGAGTCAATTAATCAATATCAGTATCAGTCAGTGATATTAATTCAATATTTTCTGTGCCCAGAGTGCTGTGTAAAGCACTTGGGAGAGTACAATACAACAGATTTGGTAGTCACATTCCTTTTACAGAACTTACAGTATAGGGTAGGAGACAGACATTAAAATAAACTATGAAAAGTATATGTGTTTGTTGTACTTTAAATCCTTAGTGCAGTGCTCTGCATGCAATAAGCACTCAATAAATAGATTGAATGAATGAATATATGTGCTATGGCAGGGGAAAATTATGGAGTCACTGTCAGAAAGTTAAAGGTTACAGGTTCTAGATCACAGACAATATAGGAAAGGGAGGAGGAGAAATGAGGTCTTAGTTGGAGAAGGCATCTTGCAGGGAGTGTGATTTTAATAAGGCTTTGGAAGTGGGAAGATTGGTGATCTGTCATATATGAAGGGGGAGGGAGTTGAGACAAGAGGGAGGATATGGGAAAGGGGCTGGTGGCAAGACTAATGAAATATGGATAGAATGGTATTAGAGGAGGAAAGTGTGAGGGCCAGGTAGAAATAGGAAATCAGTGAGGCCAGAATGGAGAGAAATTAATTTTAAGCCAATGCTGTGAATATTCTGCTTGAATGTGAGGTGGATGAGCAACCACTGGAATTTAACTGAACAGTTGGGAGATGTGGATGGAAAGAGTTTTTTTAGAAAAATTATCCAGGCAACAGAGTGAAGTATGAACTGTCATGGGGAAGACAGGCAGCAGGTGAAGTATGAACCCATTCCTGGTGCCAGGAACATACAGCCTCAAGCAATCCTTCACTACATAAATCATGAGCAAAACTGCACAGTTGATGCAATAAAAGGACATGAAACAAAAGACAAGAGGGATAGTCTGGGTAGCTCTGCACTCCTGGAAGGATTTTGGGGAAGAGCTGGTATTATGGATGTGCTGGACCTGTTTGCAGTGTTGGTGAAGGCGAAGCAACATGGTATAGTGATTAGAGCAAGGGTCTGGGAGTCAGAAGGTCATGGGTTCTAATCCTGACTTTGCCACTTGTCTTCACTGTGTGACCTTAGGCAAGTCACTTCATCTCTCTGTTCCTCAGTTACCTCATCTTTAAAATGAGGCTTGAGACTGCAAGCCCTACTTGGGATAGGGATCATGTCCAAACCAATTTGCTTGTATAGTAAGCACAGTATAATAAGCATAATAAGCTTGTATAAAAGTACAATAATAATAATAATAATGTTGGTATTTATTAAGTGCTTACTATGTGCCGAGCACTGTTCTAAGCGCTGGGGTAGACACAGGGGAATCAGGTTGTCCCACGTGGGGCTCACAGTCTTAATCCCCATTTTACAGATGAGGGAACTGAGGCACAGAGAAGTTAAGTGACTTGCCCACAGTCACACAGCCGACAAGTGGCAGAGCTGGGATTCGAACTCATGAGCCCTGACTCCAAAGCCCGTGCTCTTTCCACTGAGCCACGCTGCTTCTCCTGCTCGGCACATAGTAAGCGCTTAACAAATACCAACATTATTAGTACAGTGCATGGCCCATAGTAAACGCTTAACAAAAACTACAATTATTATTAGTATTACCATGTAGCCACTAAACCAGCTCCTGAACAACACAAAGATGACATCTCAGAAAGTCAAAGCAATAATAAATGTAATACCTTCTAAACCAATCACATCTAATGAACCTGAACAAAATTCCCTGTCAACATAGCACTCTTAGTGACTTCAGTCATTCTTAGAATATTTGCCTTAAAACAGAGGATCCAGTGTAAGTGAAGAAAGTGAGGATGAACTTGTGGGAAGCAATGGGAAGTACTGGAACTGATTTTGACAGTCTGTTACACGTTTATGAGATATGGGGTGCAAAAGAAAAGACCCTTGGAGACTCTCCTCATATACAGGATGTTCTGGCAGCCAATAACACCCAAAATTTCCTTCTACCCAGTGGCCAATAACATCCCTAGGATAGTTTTGGTCAGAGCATCACTGTGTTGTCCACAGTCAGGTGGGTGGGGATGATCAGGTCTATGGGTTTTAACTGGTGGGGCTGGGAAATGAAGACATGGACATTCAGCAGCAGCAGTAGAACTGAGTTTCCCAGAAGCCCAGTTCCAGTCTGAGCCAGGAAGAAAATGAAGAAAACCAAATCCTCCAAAAGCATTTTCTGATTTCCTTCATATCCACAGAACTCATAGGATCTTATGGAAACAGCTACGATAGGAATTATCAACCTTAAATTCTCAGATGAGAGAAATTCAGATATCAAAAACAGTATCTGACTTCCTTTCTTCCAAATGAAGGCTACATCTACTATGTGTAATTTGAAAATAACAACTTCTCGTTATTGGCCCTACTGTTCATCATGAAAATGCTAGAAAGTTATGGGTTCCTTGATGCTGGGATTTGGTTGGTAAAATTGTCTTGAGCTGGAGTCAGTATATTCAGAGATTGATGATAAGAACCCAAACAATAATTAGATTTTAGCTGATTTGCTTTAGTTACTGGGGGAAATCCCTGCCCATTTATACCTTCCCAAGTAATATTACTAATAATAGTATAATTAGCATCAGTAACAGTATCAGTGGTAATAGTAACAGCTATTAGTAGCAGGAGTAGTAGTAGTAACAGCTTTTCCACTATTCATTTTCTTCACTCCCATGAATGAGCAGCAGAGTGGTGGTGGTGGAAATCCAGATATCAGGCTTGTCCACCTGGGTGCTTTAAATCTTCCCTTTTCTCTGTCCAGGAACAGTATTTCTCCATCCTTATTGATTCCCATTGCCATTGCCCTTGCCATTTGTTTCAGCTGTAGAATTCCTTCATCAAAACCCCTGAGAACCTTGCTTTCTCCACCTGTTTCCCCTAATGACATGGCCACATGCTTTAGTGAGAAATTTGAAACCATCAGGCATAAACTCCCAATTATCTCCCATGCTCCTCTCCAGGAACCCCTCCTCCTGACTCTTCATTTCTCACATTTTTCTGCCAGTACCTCGAAAAGAGATCTCCTGCATTCTCTCAAAATCCACCCTCTCCAACTGTTCCTGTGACCTCAACCCTTTGCATTTCATCAAAGCTCTTTCCTCTGTCCCTTCTTTGCTTTCTGACAACCAGCTTCAAGAGTTCATTCCCCAAGACTTTTTTCCCATTGTTTTCAAATACAGTCATGGTTTCCCTAGCATAGAAAAACTTTCCCTTGACCCTGTGACTCCCTCTAGTTATCATCCCTTCTCCCTCCTATCATTCTTCTACACACTCCTTGATAAAAATGTCTACACCCACTCTGTCCACTTTCTACCCTCCTTAACCCTTGCCAATCTCCCAACCACTCCACCAATGATCTCCTTCTTGTGAAATCCAACAGATTCTTCTCCAAGTCAATCATATTTCCTGAGAACTTTCTGTGTGCAAAGTACTAAAGCCCTTGGAAGAGCACAATATAACAATATAATAATAGAAATAAGTATGGTATTTGTTAAGTGCTTACTATGTATCAAGCACCGTTTTAAGCAACTCTTCAAAGCAATAGAACAGACATATTTACTGCCACATCTATCTTTAATCTTCCTCGACTTCCCAGTTGCTTTTAACATTGTGAACCATCTCCTTCTCCTCTAAACATCCCACCTTGGCTTGTGAGCAAGTCTTCTCTCATGGAACTGTACACCATCTTGGCTACACTGTCACTGTTCTCTCAAGATTCTCCATATATCTCTCCAGCTACTGTTTCTCAATGGACTCCTCTTATGGACTCCTCTTCAGTCCTCAGTCCCCTAATTCTGGGAGTCCCTCGTTCTTAGTTTTGGGTCTCCTACTAATCTCCATCTATACCCACTCCCTTGCAGAATTTATTCACTCCCATGGTTTGAACTACTATCTCTATGTGGATAATTCCCAAATCACATCTCCACCCCTGTTCTTTTTCCTTCTTTTCAGTCTTGCATATCCTCTTCTCTTTAGGACATCCTTATTTGGATATATCACCAACACCTCAAGTATAACGTGTCCAATACAAAAATCCTAATCTTCCCACCTAAACTTTATCCTCCCCCTGACTTTTCCATTGCTGTAGACTGCACCACCATCCTTCCCATCTCACAGACATGTAACCTTGGTGTTATGGGGATTAGGATTGTGAATCCCATGTTGGACACGAACTGTGTCCAAATGTTAGTTTGTGCTCCCAGTGCTCACAACAGTGTCTGGCAAAGACCATTTTTATTAAAAATCCTTAACTCATCTCTCATTCCATTCCATATTTAATATTTTACCAGATCTTGTTATTTCAACCTTCTCAAGGTTATTTCAACCTCCTCTCCATCTAAACTACATCCAGTTTCCAGTTTACTGTTTAAACTCCATCTAAACTTCTAAGACAGTAATCCAAACATTTATCTTATCTCACCATGATCATTGCATCAACTTCCTTGGCTGACCATATGCTTTCTTCTCCCCCAACTCCATTCGGTACTTCATTCTGCTGCCTAGGTAATTTTTTGACAAAACTGTTCATTCCATATTTGTTTATTACTCCAGAACCTCCAGTGGTTTTTCACCCACCTCTGCATCAAACAGAAGCTCCTTTCCATTTGTTCTAAAGCACTCGATCATTTTGTCCCTTCCTATCTTACTTCCCTGATTTCCTATTACAGTCCAACCCTCTTCAACTATCTAGTGTGAACTTACTCACTCTACCTTGATCTCATCTCTCTCACTGACAAACTCTTCCTCACATGCTGCCTCTGTCCTGGAATGCGCTGCTATTTCCCATCATTCTCTGCATCAAGAGCCTTATTTAAAGTACATCTTATCCAAGACTCCTACCCTTATTAAGCCCTTGTTTTCTCTTCCCTCCTCTTCTTTCTGTATCACCTTGTACCCTTTACTTACCCTCACAGCTGTTATGTACATATCCACAATTTATTCATATTAATGTCTGTATCTTCCTTTAAATTGTAAGCTTGCTGTGGGCAGGTAACGTATCTATCAACTTTCCTAATATATTCACCAGAAATCTTAATACAGTGTACTGTGCAAAGTAAATACTCAATAAATGATTGATAGCAGTATTAGCAGCAATGGTAATCATATTTATTGAGAGCTTACTGTGTGGAACACTGTACTGAGCACTTGAGAGTGTACAATAGAGACATTCCCTGCCCAGAGTGAGCTTATACTCTAGAAGGAGAGACAGAATTGATAAAAATGAAATTACAGATATTTACATAGGTGCTTTGGGGATGGGACAAATAAAGGGAAAATTCAGAGAGATGCAGAAGGGAGTGGGAGAAGAAGAAAGGAGGGCTTATTCAGGAAAGGTCTCATGGACGAGAAGTAGCTTCAATTAATCTTTGAATTGGGGGGGAGTTATTATCCATAGTAACAGTAGTAGGAGTGGGAGCATAAGAGCAGCCTGGCCTAGTATAAAGATCCTAGGCCTGGGAGTCATAGGTCCTGGGTTCTAATATAATTTCTGCCAGTTTTCCTGCTATGTAACCTTGGGCAAATCACTTAACTTGATATGTCTCAGTTTCTTTATCTGTTAAAATGTTACCTTGTACCTCCCCCATTGCTTAGAACAACACTTGGCACATAGGAAGTGCTTAACAAATACCATCATTATTATCATTATTATTAAATTGGGATTATATGTTTATTTACCAGGCTTTATTCACTTTGACCCTTATGTGTGACAGGGACTGTGGACAACCTGATTAACATATACCTGCTCCAATGCTTAGAGTGGTGCTTAACACATAACAAAACCTAAAAAAACCCCATAATTATAGTAGTAATAGCAGTATTAGTACCAGTATTAGTAAAAATATTAGTACTAACAAGATGCAGTAGTAGCAGTACCAGTAATAATAGAAGTCCTATTGATAGTAATAGTGGTAAAGCAGCAGTTACATTTGGAGTAGTAGTGCTAATAAGAAAAGTAGTAGTAATAGTACTAACAATAGGTGCAAGAGCAGAAGTGGTAGGAACAGTAGTAGTGGAAGAAGTAGTAGTAATTTTTATGGCAATAGTATTCATTTAGTGATTGAAAAAGAATCATAAAAAAAGAGAAAATTACAAATTGCTTAAATTGAATTGGAACAACATTTCATTGAGACACCAAGAATTGTGGTAATCACATACCTAATACCTTCCATAGTATTTAGAGTATTCATATCTAGAAAAAGGTAAAGAAACGAGAAGAAGGGGAAGGAAGGGAGGATGAACTTGGACATTCTGAGTTTGAGTTGCACCCAGCAATAAATGCTAGAAATAATAGTGGTGATCTGGAACATGCTTAAGAGACTCATGGTGCAGAATCTAAAGGCCCTAGGACACTCTTCTGATGTATAGGCTGATCTGATGATCTGGCACCCTAGGGCTTTTCATAACGTTCTCCCTCCTGAAGACCATCACCACACCTGGGACAGGTTTGTTTGAGAAGCACTGTTAGTTGGGTGAGGATCAAGTCAATTGCTTTTAATTGGGAGGGCTGGAAAATGATCCTTATATAGAACAGCAACATTGTTGAGTTCCCCAGGAGGCTGATCCCAGTCTAAGCCAGAAAGAAAATAGAAAAGACCAACTAACAAAGATATAGTCTTCATTTTTTCACACTGTTGAGTTCAGAGAAATTTACAAATTCAAACCAAAGGGAATTATCAACCTTAACTCCTCAAGTGGCTCCTGAGAGCATTGTCGGACTTCCTCTGCATACCATCTAACTCAGGACTACCCAGTATTTTTGGTCTTTGGTCAGCCAGGCAAAAAGATTATCTGTTCTTTCAAGGAAGTCATTTTACTACAGTGCTCATTCTCTGTCTCTTTTGTGGTCTCCTCCTCTGCCTCTCATCCCTTAGTATGAGATGTGGGAGATCTTCAAGGTTCATTTCTGAGTCCCTTTATAATTCTGCATCTTCACCTACTCCCTTGGAGAACTACCTCACCTCCCTTCTCTCTTTCTACTGTCCCCTCCCTGTATACTCTGCTCCTCTGCTGCTCTCCTCCTTACGGTTCCCCATTCATTCCTGTCCCACCATCAATCCCTGGCCCATGTCCTACTGTTCTCCTGGAATGCCCTCCTTCCTCACATCTGCCAAACTAACTCTCTTACCCTCTTCAAAGCCCTACTTTCAATAGTATTTATGAGAGCTCACCTCCTCCAGGAGGCCTTCCCAGACTGAGCCCCCTTTCCCTCTGCTCTTCCCCCTTCCCCTCCCCTCAGCACTGTGCATATTTGTTTTGTTAATGAGGTGTATATCTCCATTATTTTATTTATCTTGATGATGTTGTTTTGTTCTGTTTTGCTTTGCTGTCTGTCTCCCTTGTTTAGCCCTTTACTGGGCAGGGATTGTCTCTATCTGTTGCCAAATTTTATGTTCCAGGAGCTTAGTACAGTGCTCTGCACATAGTAAGCACTCAATAAATACTATTGAATGAATGAATTAATTAACTTGTCATGCTTCAGTCATATTTATAATAATGTTAGTATTTGTTAAGCACTTACTATGTGCAGAGCACTGTTCTAAGCGCTGGGGTAGACACAGGGGAATCAGGTTGTCCCACGTGGGGCTCACAGTCGTAATCCCCATTTTACAGATGAGGTAACTGAGGCACAGAGAAGTTAAGTGACTTGTCCACAGTCACACAGCTGACAAGTGGCAGAGCTGGGATTCGAACTCATGACCTCTGACTCCCAAGCCCGGGCTCTTTCCACTGAACCTTGCAGCTTTTCTTTTTATTGATTTCTTACTGTGCTCAGAGCACTATACTAAGTGATTGGGAGAATATAACATTATAAATAGGCACATTCCCCACCTACAAGGAGTTCACAGCTTAGTGTTGGAATCGGACTGTATAAATAAAAAATGACATATATTTACATTAGTGCTGTGGGAATGAGAGGGGAGATGAATAAAGAGCGCAAGACAGGACAGTACAGAAGGGAGTAGAGAAAAGGAAAAGAAGACTTATTCAGGAATGGCCTTCAATAAGGCTTTGAAGGAGAGAGGGGTAATGATCAGATAGGAAGAGGCATTCCAGACCAGAGTAAGAACATGGATAAGAGATTGGTGGTTAAGATAGGCGAGTTCAAGGAATGAAGTGTGTGGGGCACATTGTACTAGGAGGACAGGTGAATTGAGGTGAGAGAGTAAGGGGCAAGGTGACTTTGGGCTTTAAAGCCAAAGGTAACTAGTTTCTGTTTCATGAAAACATCAATAAGCAAACACTGGAAGTCCTGGAGGAGTGAGAAAACGTATACTCAACATTTTTCTAGAAAAATAATCCGGGCAGTAGGTATGGACTGGAACGTGGAGGCAGGAGACTAAAACAGTAATCAAAATGGAATAGAATGATTGGGTTGTATTAACATGGTAGCTGTTTGGAAAGAGAGGAGGTAGTGGATATTAGGAGTACTTTGAAAGTTGAACTGACAGGATTTAGTGATAGATTGAATGTGAGGGTTAAGAGAAAAAAGTTGAGGATAATTCCAAGGATATAGCCTTATGAGGCAAGAAGGATTGTGGTGACATCTACAGTGATGAGAAAGGGGAAGGACAGGATTTTGGGGGGAAGTTAAGGAGTTCTGTTTTGTACATGGTATGTTTGAGGTGGCAGAAGGACATTCCAGTAGAAATGTCTTCAAGGCAGGGGTAAAATATGAGACTCCAAAGAGGGAGAGAGATCAGGACTCGAGATGTGAATTTGGGAGTCATCTAAAAAAAGATGGCAATTTCCCCTCCTACACCACTATGGACCCAGACTGGAGAAGGTCAAAGAGAAGGTCAAAGAGGTCAAAGGTACCGCAACTTCAGAAAATGGGTGACAGAGTTTGGAGAGAAATTGTAAGAAGAAGATGGAGGTTTAACTGGAAGGAACCATGAAGTCAATGGAGAGTTTTTTAGGATAGGGGAGACCTGGACACATTTGAAAGCTATGGGGAAGAAGCCATTGGAGAACAAGCAGTTAAAGATAGTGGTTAGAGAAAGAAGAAGAGTGGGGGCAAGTGTTTTGATTAGGTGCGAAAGGAGGAAGTCAGATACTCAAGTTGATTTTGAGAGAAGGCGGGGAGGGTCAAAGGATCATAGGTCTCTGAGGGGGAGAAAAGTAGAGTTCATGGAGAAAAGGTGTGAGAAAGAGAAGGAAGGTAAGGAGGTTGTGGTCAGATAGAGAGATTTCAGAAGAGGGATGAGAAGCAGCGTGGCTCAGTGGAAAGAGCAAGGGTTTAGGAATCAGAGGTCTTGGGTTCTAATCCCAGCTGCGCCAATCATCAGCTGTGTGACTTTTGGGCAAGTCATTTAACTTCTCTGGGCCTCAGTTCCCTCATCTGTGAAATGTAGATGAAAACTGTGAGCCCCACATGGGACAACCCAATTACCCTGTATCAACCCCGGTGCTTAAAACAGTGCACTGCACATAGTAAGTGATTAACAAATACCGACATTATGATTATGATTATTATTATTATTCAGGGATGGTGAGGGTAAAAATCATGCAGTGCCTAGAGATGTTGAGATCAAGTTGGTGAGTGGGCATCCTGGTCTCTAAGCTCAAGATGGGTCAGTGCAGTTGAGAAATGACATTTTTGTGGATATTAAAATCCCCAAGGATTGCTGTGGGGATGTTTGAAACAGAGAAAGGATCTGAGAAGATGATCAAAATGGTTTCAAAAGTTGAAAATGGGGCCTGGGGGATGGTAGTTAACTATTACTAAAAGCAGGAGTGGGTGGTTAGAGGCAGAGGAAATTGATTTCAGAGGTAAGGAAAGATGGGTATGCGGGAGGTAGAATGGTGCAATAAGAGTATTGAGGTGGGGTGTGGCCTATATAAGTTTGTATCCCAGTGAGTCTGGGGGAGTAGTTTAAAATGAAGTCCTCTTTAGAGAGAGTGGCAAGGGTGACCATGCCATCTGATGAGAGCCAGGTTTTAGTGATGGTAAGGAGGAGCAGAATCTGGCTCAGAAATAGGTCAAGGATGAAAGGAAGCCTCCCCATGGTAGAGTGGGGTTTCTTTAGGCTGCACATAGCTGAGGTTGTGGGGGAGGTAGTGAGGAAGAGGACACTTAAATCCAACAGACTCTTCCCCGTTTCAAAGCCTGAAGGACTGAAGGCATATTTCCTCCATGAGGCCTTCCTTGACTATGCCCCCCATTTCCCCTTCTCCCCCTTCCTTCTGCATTGCCCTGACTTGCTTCCGCTGTTCATCACTCTCCCAGTCCTACAGCACTTATGTACATATATGTAATTAATTTATTTTATATTGATTTCTGTCTCCTCCCAGTTTGACTGTAAGCTTGTTTTAAGGAACTTGCCTCTTTATTGTACTCTCCCAAGAGATGAGTTCAGGGTTCACCACACAGTAAGTGCTCACTATATATGATTGTTTGAATGAATGGATGAACTACCATCTCTCTGCAGATGATTTCCAAATCTACATCTCCACTCTTGATCTCAATAATTTCACCCCCACGCTCAACCTTATAGCACTTGTGTACATATCTACAATTCATTTTAATGTTAATTTTTATGCGTGGTCAATCATTTTCCCTGCATATCTAATCATTACTTCTCCCTTTCAGATTACAAGACCATTACAACTCAGAAAGTCACCACGTTAATACAGTGTCAAGCCTTTCTCTACTATATAAATCAGGAGCACAAAAGTGTGAAGTTGTTGTAATTAAAAGAAACAAAGCAAATGATAAGGAGCATGATGATCTGGGTGGCTCTGGACTCAGGGGAAAATTTGAGGAAGAGGCTGATGCTGTGGATGTGCTGGATTTGTTTGCGCTGTTGGTGAAGCCCAATTGGGTAAGCCCATCAAAGGGCAGGGACTGTCTCTTTCTGTTACCAATTTGTACATTCCAAGCACTTAGTACAGTGCTCTGCACATAGTAAATGCTCAGTAAATACTATTGAATGAATGAATATAGCTCCTGGACCAGCTTATGAGGAACACAAGATGACATCTCAGGTAGTCAAGGCAATTTATATTTGCTGTATCATCTAAAAAGTAGCATTTAGTGAACTAGAACAAAATTCCCGACTGAAGCATTTTAGATTACTCTTAAGGTTTTCATGTCTAACAATAAGCCTCTAGAGGATCCAAAAGAAGAGGAAGGAAGATAGGATGAACCTGGGAGCTCTGATTTTAGCTGAGCCCAGCAGGAGGTGCCAGAACTGATGGTGATGGCCTGGAACATGCTTAGGAGACACAGGGTGCTGATGGAAAGGCCCTGGGAGATTCTCCTCATATGCAGAATGATTTGGCACCCCATGGCATTCATAGTAGTAGCATTACTGTGTTGGCCATCATCGGATAGGTGATGATCAGATCCTTAAGCTTTATCTGGCAAGGCTGGGAAATTAAGATGAAGATAGAGAACAGCAGCAGTTCTGAGTTTTTCAGATGAGCCAGAAAGCAAATGGAGGCAGTGTCCTCCTAAAGCTTTTTCTTTGCTTCCTTCAGATCTAATAAACTGATAGTACTTTAATAAGACAAACCCAAATCGAATTATCAACCTTAAAACCTCAAATGAGAGAAACTGAGAAACTGGTGTTGCTATTTGCCTTCTATGTGACCTAGGACAAGCCACTTGAGTTTTCTGTGCCCAAATTTCCTTATCTGTTAAATGGGGCTTTAATGCCTGTTCTCTTTACTATTACTCATAGCTAATTTCATTTTACAGTGCTCTACACATAATAAATGCTCAAAAATACCATTTATTGATGATTCCTTACCCTGTGAGCCTCGTGTTGGGCAAGGACTAAGTGTGATCCGAGTAATCCTATTGTTTAGAAGAGCCTGCCACCACTTAAGCCTTGGACTTCTAATTAGCAGTAGTACGATAGCAGAACGATAGAACGATATCAGTAGAATGATAGCAGTAAAAGCTATAGTAGTAGTAGTAAGATTGTAACAGTAGGAGTAGTCGCCACTACAGGAGCAATATTAATTGAAGTAATAATATTAGCAGCAACAGTTGCTACTACAGTAGTAATAACAATAGTAGTAATTACAGTAGTAGTGATAGTAGTAGAACCCCCTGAGGCGCAGCCTCTGCCTGCCCGGCCCCAATTCCCGTCAAGCCCCCACTTCGCCTGCCGCTCGCCGACTCATCTGTGCCTCCTCTGCCTCCCTCGGGGAGCTGAGCTTTGGACCGCCCAGCCCCGCACCTGCCTCATCCTTTCCCAACCTGGACCTCCGCACCCCTGCTCGGAAACTCCGACACTAAAGATCTTCGTCCCCACAGACCCCCAGCCACCAGCTCCCATTCCACCCCCCACTCGGGCCCGGGGACATTGCGCTCCTCTTCTCGGCCCTGGGGACATTGTGCTCCCCTGCTCGGCTCTAGGGACATTGTGTCCTCTGGGGACATTGTGTGCTCCTGCTCGGGCCCGGGGACATTGTGCTCCCCAACCGCCTCCCGACTCCGCCTGAGGCGGCCATTTTGGGAAGCCCTCACTCCCTCTTCCCCCTTGAGGTGATCCATCTCCCCCGCCCCCGCCCCGGGCGACCATGTCATTGTTCTCACCGTGTTACTTTACCTTAGCCGCCGCCCACGGCCGCAACCCACCCCAGACAACCTCAGGGCCCCCCGCCCCCCGCCACAGGGACATTTGGTCATGAGCTCTGGGACTCTCTCGGCCGGTAGCTGCTTGACTTTGAGTCTGATTGGGTAGGGTCGGGTCGTCCCCCAACCCTGGTCATCACCCGCTTAATTAACACTACTGTATTGTATCATTCATTCAATAGTATTTATTGAGCGCTTACTATGTGCAGATCACTGTACTAAGCGCTTGGAATGAACAAGTCGGCAACAGATAGAGACAGTCCCTGCCGTTTGACAGGCTTACAGTCTAATGGCGAGAGACAGACAGACAAGAACAATGGCAATATACTGTATCATGTTGCTATATTACCGATTTCATTTGTTACTGTTTATCGTTGTCAGTGCTGCCACCCACCTCTCTGGCCTCACCATGTCCCTCCTCCCCCCTTCCTCCCTCCCGCCCCTTCCTATCCTCCCCTTCCCCTTCCCCTCTCTCACTCAGCTCTTTCCCGCTCTCTCCTCTGTCTCCTCCCCCCCTCCCCTCCCCCACCCTAGAACCCCACTTTACTAGCGCTACCCCCTTCCCCCTCCCCCTACTCTCCCCCACCAACAAACCCCCTCCTCACCCCCTCCCCCCTTCTCTCTTCCCCACCCATGATCCTAGTCCTCCTGTCCCACTGCTACCCCTCATCCCCCTCTCCCCATCCAGGCCCCCGCCACCTCCTTCCCATCCAAACCCTTCCCTCCCCCCATCCTTTCCCCCCCTCCCCCCTTGCACCCACAGCTACTTTCAAGTGTGGCCTCTGGAACCCCCCGCTCTATTACAGGTAAGCTACCCTTCGTCCATGACCTTTTCCTCTCCCGCTCTCTCCTCCTCCTCACCCTTTCAGAAATGTGGCTCACTCCCGAAGACACGGTCTCCACCGCTGCTCTCTCCAGTGGAGGCCTCTCCTTCTCCCACTCCCCCAGACTCACCGGTAAGGGAGGAGGCGTCGGTTTCCTCCTCTCACCCCGTTGCCGCTTCCGCACTATCCGTCCTCCCCCCTCCCTCTCCTTCCCCTCCTTCGAAGCCCAGATCATTCACCTCTACCACCCCCTCCAGATACTTGTCGCTGTCATCTACCGCCCTCCTGGTCCCACCTCCGACTTCTTCAACCACCTTGACCGCTTTCTCACCTTCCTTCTCTCCTTCTCTCTGCCCACTCTGATCCTTGGAGACTTCAACATCCATATGGATGTATCTGATGACTCCTCTGCCGCCCACCTGCTATCCCTCCTCGACTCTGCCGACCTCCTCCTCCACCATACCGCGCCCACTCACCGACTCGGTCACACCCACGATCTCGTCATCTCCTACTGTTGCACTACCTCCTCCCTCACCAACTCTGAAATCCCTCTCTCAGACCATAACATTCTCACCTGCCTCATCTCTCACACTCCCTCCCCCCGCAAATCTTCCCTACTGCCCCACAGAGACCTCCACTCTCTTGATCCCATCCGTCTTTCCAAAAGCATCTCTCCTCACCTGCCACCCTGTCCTTACTTCCCACTCTCGATGATCAGGTCTCCGCTCTCAACTCCACCCTGTCTACTCATCTCGAGTCTCTCGCCCCCCTTTCCCTCTGCCACTCTCGCTCCACTAATCCACAGCCCTGGATCACCTCCCCGTCCGCCTCCTACACTCCTATGCTCAAGCTGCTGAGCGCTGCTGGCTAAAATCCAAGCACCAAGCCGACCTCACACACTTTCCTGCCTTAACTCTGCCCTGTCCTCCGCCAAGCAAAACTTCTTCTCCTCCCTCATCGACACCCATGCCCGTCATCCCCGCCAATTGTTCCGGACCTTTAACTCTCTCCTTAGGCCCCCTGTTCCTCCCCCTCCCCCATCTCTCACCCCCAATGATCTGGCCACCTATTTCCTCACAAAAATCAACACTATCAGATCTGAGCTCCCCAAAGTCACCCCTCCGCCTCTCCCCTCCCCCACACCAACCCTCTCCCCTACTTTCCCATCCTTCCCTGCAGTATCCTCAGAGGAGATCTCTGAGGATCCTCAGAGGAGACCTCCTCGGAAGTGCCACCCCCTCCACCTGCACCTCGGACCCCATTCCCTCTCACCTTATTAAAACCATTGCCCCTGCCCTCCTCCCTTCCTTAACTACTATTTTTAACCACTCAATCTCCAATGGCTCCTTCCCCTCTGCCTTCAAACATGCCCACGTCTCCCCCATCCTAAAAAAACCTGCTCTTGACCCCACTTCCCCCTCCAGTTATTGCCCTATCTCCCTACTACCCTTCCTTTCCAAAATCCTAGAACAAGTCATCTACAATTGCTGCTTAGATTTCCTTAACTCCCATTCTCTCCTGGACCCCCTCCAATCTGGCTTCCGTCCCCTCCACTCTACCGAGACTGCTCTCTCTAAGGTCACCCGTGACCTCCTTCTTGCCAAATCCAATGGCTCCTACTCCATTCTAATCCTCTTTGACCTCTCTGTTGCCTTTGACACTGTCGACCATCCCCTCTTCCTCCATACCTTATCTCACCTTGGCTTCACGGACTCCGTCCTCTCGCGGTTCTCCTCTTACCTCTCTGGCCGGTCATTCTCGGTCTCCTTCGCTGGAGCCTCCTCCTCCTCCCATCCTTTAACCATTGGAGTTCCTCAAGGGTCAGTTCTTGGCCCTCTTCTGTTCTCCATTTACACTCACTTCCTTGGTGAACTCATTCGCTCTCACAGCTTTGACTACCATCTCTATGCACATGACATGCAGATCTACATCTCCGCCCCTGTCCTCTCCCCGTCCCTTCAGGCTCGCATCTCCTCCTGCCTCCAGGATGTCTCCACCTGGATGTCGGCCCGCCACCTAAAACTCAACATGAGCAAGACTGAGCTCCTCATCTTCCCTCCCAAACCCGGTCCTCTCCCTGATTTCCCCATCACCGTGGATGGCACGACCATCCTTCCCATCTCTCAGGCCCGCAATCTCGGTGTCATCCTTGACTCGTCTCTCTCGTTCACCCCACACATCCTATCCGTTTCCAAGACCTGCCGGTTTCACCTTTACAATATCGCCAAGGTCCGCCCTTTCCTCTCCACCCAAACGGCTACCTTACTGCTACGGGCTCTCGTTATATCCCGGCTAGACTACTGTGTCAGCCTTCTCTCTGATCTCCCTCCTCTCTCGCCCCTCTCCAGTCTATTCTTCACTCTGCTGCCCGGCTCATCTTCCTGCAGAAACGCTCTGGGCATGTCACTCCCCTTCTTAAACTCCAGTGGCTGCCTATCCACCTCTTCTCCAAACAAAAACTCCTCACTTTAGGCTTCAAGGCTCTACATCACCTTGCCCCTTTCTACCTCTCCTCCCTTCTCTCTTTCTACTGCCCACCCCGCACGCTCCGCTCCTCCGCCGCCCACCTCCTCACCGTCCCTCGCTCTCGCCTATCCCGCCGTTGACCCCTGGGCCACGTCCTCCTGTGGTCCTGGAACGCCCTCCCTCCTCACCTCCACCAAACTCATTCTCTTCCCCTCTTCAAAACCCTACTTAAAACTCACCTCCTCCAAGAGGCCTTCCCAGACTGAGCTCCTCCTCTCCTTCTACTCCCTCTACCACCCCCCCTTCACATCTCTGCAGCTTAACCCTCTTTTCCCCCCATTTCCCTCTGCTCCTCCCCCTCTCCCTTCCCATCCCCTCAACACTGTATTCGTCTGCTCAACTGTATATATTTTCATTACCCTGTTCATTTTGTTAATGAAATGTACATCGCCTTGATTCTATTTAATTGCCATTGTTTTTATGAGATGTTCTTCCCCTTGACTCTATTTATTGCCATTGTTCTTGTCTGTCTGTCTCCCCCGATTAGACTGTAAGCCTGTCAAACGGCAGGGACTGTCTCTATCTGTTGCCGACTTGTTCATTCCAAGCGCTAAGTACAGTGCTCTGCACATAGTAAGCGCTCAATAAATACTATTGAATGAATGAATGAAATAATTAATAGTAAAAAACATAGTAGTAATTGGAGTAATAGTAGTAGCGAAAAAGTCGTTGGTAGAAAACAGTAGGTAACAAAACACTAATAGTGGCAAGAATTTAAGAAGTACATATAGTAATAGTATCACTTAAATGCTTACTGTGTGCAGAGCATCATTCTGGGAAATAATAAACAAGTGGAAATTGTACATACTCCCTGCCTCGCAGTGGCTCACAATCCAAAAAGTCAACACAAAGCACATAATATTAATGATTAAAGAATGCCAATTATTAAGTGCTTATTAGATTCTAAGGTCTAGAGTAGATATCAGGTTATAAGAAACCATCCTGTCCCACATAGGGCTTATAATCATATCCCCATTCTTTGCAAGAGGAAACTGAGACCCAGAGATGAAGGGATTTACTCAGGGTCAGAAGGTAAGGGAATGGTTGAATTGGCACCTGAATCCAAGTCCCTTGCCCCTTTCTGCTAAGCCACAAGGAGTTTAAATTACAAAATTTTAAAAAGATTGCATAAAGAGGACTGCAGAATTTTTCATTTGTTCTCACCTTACAAATTGGTTCTATTGGAATAAGATATTTTCATCACCAAGATTCTGAGGAGTGTAAATTCACATCAAATAGACAGCTCTTCCCCACTGGAGGCAGTCTACCAGGGGTCATAGGCTAGAGATAGAGGGTCATTGTCACTTACTGAACCAATAAGGATAGCTGCCTCAGAGCATATAGGGATGCCGTCTTTTGATTTCTGGGCTATTTGATATTTATCAAACACTTACTGTGTGCACAGCACAAGACTAAGAGCTTAGAAAAGTAGAGTACAAAAGAGTAGTAGTAATTGAAGTAGCATTAAGTCCTTAAGGTAATAATTAATAAAAATAATTATGGTGCATGTTAAGCCCTTATAATGTGCTAAGCACTGTTCTCAGTGCTGGAGTCAATTCAAATTAGTCATGGTAAACCCAGTCCCTGTCCCAGATAGGGCTCACATTCTTAATCCCCATTTTACAGATACAGTAACTGAGGCCTAGGGAAGAGAAGTGACTTGCCCATGATCCCTCACCCTCGGAGGCTCACCATCTAAAAATAAGATGGGGAGAGGAGACTGGTAATAGACAAAAGGGAATGATGAAGAAACAATACACTTAGATAAAATAAAGATGAAAGCACAAAAACGTAACTGTGAACATAATCAACGTAGGGTATAACAAGTCTCTTCAGACCAGGAGCTTATGGGTTAGAATTTACTAGACTAAAGAAGATTTCCTTATTTTTCTTACTTTCCCTCAGTGTCTTAGCACTACCTCCAGAGGTAGACATTTAGAATATGTTAAATGGCAAATCTCAAATTCTTATCCTTAAGGATGAAAGGTCAAAGAAGTTAATATAAAAGGCAAGATTGCGGGATAATTTACAAGTGGAGATGTCTTGAAAGCAGGAGTAGATGCAAGCCTGGAGGGAGGAGATATAAATTTATGTGTCGTCAGTATAGGTGACTCCTACAGAGCCCCAAGTCCCATGCTACCCTTTCTCTGCAATTTTACATTTCTGCCTGCCTTCGGGTTACCCTTTCTTGGTTGTTCCAGTAACACCTCAAATTTCAAATATCCTAAAACAGAACTCTTTATCTTACCGCCCCAAACTTTCTCCTCCTCCTGACTCTTAAACACACAATCTTGGCATTTTCCTAGACTCATTTCTCTCATTCCACCTGCATAATTGATCTGTTATCAAATCTTGCTGATTTTACTTCACCAAACAGCACTAGAATCTGACCGCTTCTCCATCCAAAATGGCCCAAAAACCTGTAATAGCTTAGACAACTGGATTAACTTTCTAATTGACTTACTTGTCTCCAAACTAGAGTTGCACCGAACTATTAACTTTAAACTATTAAATGAAAAGGATGAAGTTGATATGGCTTGACTTACATTGTCCTTACCTGATTCTCCTGTTATATTTATGGCTGTTCATTCTTATTCTCCTTCATGTGCTGCATCAAAGTTGATTCCTTCGAAGTTTAGTTCTGGGTCCCCTTCTATTCTCCCTCTATACTCACTCTCTTGAAGAACTAATTTACTCCCATACCTTCAATTACCACCTCTTTGCAGATGATACCTCAAATCTATATCTCCAGAGCTGATCTCTCTCTTTTATTACAGGCCCTCATTTCCTTCTACGTGATTATCCTCCCATCACCTAAAGCTAAAAGTGTGCAAAACAGAACTCCTAATCTTCTCACCCAAACCCATCATTCTCTTTACCTTTAAATGGCACCATCATCCTTCCTCTCTCCACAGACTTTAACCTTGGTGTTATCTTTTACATCTCTCATTCAACTCACGTATACCATCCATCACTAAATTCTGTGAGTCGTATCTCACATCACAAAAATCTGTCCTTTCCTCTCCATCAAAAATACTAATACAATGATTCTACCACTCAAACTATCTTACTTAGATTACTGCATCAGCCACCTTGCTGACCTCCCTGTCTCCTGTTTATACCTAGCCAGTCTATACTTTGTACTGCTGCCCAGATCATTTTTCTATAAAAATGCTCAGGACATGCTTCACCAGTGTTTGCCAAAACACCTCCACAACAAACAAAACTCCTCACCATTGGTTTTAAAGCACACAGTCAACTTGCCCTCTCTTACCTTTCTTCATTACTCTTGTACAAACCAGTGCATGCTTAGCTTATCTAATTAACTTTCTCACTGTGTCTCAATCTGATTTATCTCTCCCTTGATCCCTTAACCACTCATGCCTCTATCCTGAAATAGTTTCTTACCTCAATTCAATCATCATCTGTTGGAAAGCAGAGCACTGCAGAGCACTGAACTAAGCAATTGGGAGAATATAATGTGCTATGATTCTTGCCCTCCCAGGTCTTTAAAATCTGCTCCAGAAGACAGACATTAATATGTTTTAAAGGGGGTTTTTCATTATTGTTATTTTCATTATTCAATAGTATTTATTAAGCGTTTACTATATGCAGAGCACTGTACTAAGTGCTTGGAATGTACAAATTGGTAACAGATAGAGACAGTGCCTGTCCTTTGACGGGCTAACAGTCTTATTATGGTATTTGTTAAATGCCTAATATGCATCAAGCACTGCTCTAAATGCTAGTGTAGATACAAGTTTTTAGGTTGGAAATGGCCCTCGTCTAACATGGGTCTCTCAGTATAAGTGAGTTGGAGAACAGGTTTAAACCTCATTTGATAACAGAGGAAACAGAGGTACAGAGAACTAAAATGATTGCTCAAGATCACATACCAATAATTTGGCAGATTCAGGATTAGAACTGGCCCAATTGACTCCCAGGACCATGGTCTTTCAACTAGGTCATATATTCTGAGCGTTGATATTAAGATTTAAAGATATTTAAATAAGCACAATAGAGAAAATTTGACAAAGGAGATGAGTTGAATACTCAAATCTTTACTGAGTTAGGACTCAAGTACATAGATAACTTGGAAGTACTGAAAGTGTCAGTTGAGGGGAATTAGGAAATAGACTAATCAGAATAAATCTCCTGGAAATGATGTGGTTTTAATAGGATCTTGAGAATGTGAGAGAGTCTGCAGGATGGGAAGGAGTAGGAAGGCAATTCTAAACAAAAGTTGAAAGGTCAGTATGAAAAGAATGACACACAATGAGTAGTTCGGCAGTAGGCAGTTGGGTGGCTGAATTGTAGTATATACGATAAATCCATGGACAGAGCTGATCAAGAGGTTTCAACACAAGCAGTGAGATCTTTCTGTTTGATAAATATGTATCAAGCAATATTTAGAAGATATTGAGTACTGGAAAGAAGTGCAGTGTTTTGAAAGAATGATCCAAGTATCAAAGTGAAGTATAAAAGGATAGACTTTTGGCAGGGAGGTCAGTGATGTAGGGAGGCTGATGCTGGAGTTGAGAGGAGATAGAGATGATATGCCACCCAGCCTTGCCTCCCTCTCCGCAGGGAGAGACCTCCCTGGATTCTCAGCAACCCATTACAGAAAACAGAAAACAAAAGTACTGGGTTTATTATTATTCATAATAATCTAATAATAATGGTATTTGATAAATGCTTACTCTGTGCCGAGAACTGTTTAAGTGTTGTTATAGATACATGTTAATCAGATTATCCCAAGTGGTGTGTGTTCCTAGGGATCACAGTCTTAATTCTGATTTTCCAGATGAGATAACTGAGGCACAGAAAAGTTAAGTATCTTGCCCAAGGTAACACAACAGACAGGTGGTGGACCCAGGGTTAGAACCCTCATCCTCTGACTCTCATGCTCTTTCCACCAAGCCTAACTTCCTTACTAGGAGCTCTCCTAGCCAGGATTTCTGAAATAGGGAAAGATATCAAGAGTGCTTCACCAATCAATCCAACAGTGGTATTTTCTGAACACTTACTCTGAACAGAGAATGTTATTATAAGCTTTTTAGAGTACAGTACTGTATGTAGCATGACGATACAAAAATGTCTTGAATTCAGAAGGAAATAGGAGCCTGAAGAGAGGGAAAGAGACCAGGGCTGGAGATGTAGAGATAGAGAATTTGCTATCAGGGGAGACAGATAAATAAATGTCAATACCTACAGCTACTTCCTAAAATTCTCAATTTTTTTTTAACTTCAACCACTACCTTTTGGAAACAAAAGGTATTGTATTGAACCCAGCGCTTTGTAAAGTTCCTGTCACATAGTAAGTACTTAGTAAATGCCGTAATTATTATTATTATTATGGTGAGGAGGATCCGTTCAGGAAGCAGATGACCCTGAGCCTCATCGCTGATCATGAGAATTCAGCATGACAGTAGAAAAAGGCTTGTCCTTGGGCTTGGGAGTAAAAGGTCATGAGTTCTAATTCTGACTTTGCATCTTGAGAGCTGTGTGACCTTGGGCCAGTCATTTAACTTCCTTGTGCTTCAGTTATTCATCTGTAAAATGGGGATTAAGAATGTGAGCCCTACCTGGGATTTCCTGATTTCCTTTCTATCTCAGAGTTTAGAACTGTGTTTGCCATATAGTAAGCCCTTAGCAAATACCATTATTATTATTATTATTATATGTTTCAACCATGTGTTCTTTGGGAAGGACGATATCGGCGCCCTCGAAGCGGAATCCAGAGATGTAAGATCCTTCTGCAAGAAGAAGAGCCTGAAGCTAGATCGCGAGCTTCTCAGAACAGGAGTTCTCAGTGTTAAAGAAAAGAGAGGACAAATCTGGGAAAACCTCCTAGAGCAGAAAGTATAATTTCAGAATGTCTTTGAAATTCTAGAGACCTCTGGTATGGCAGATTTAAAGAGGGAGTAAACTCCAGGTGGAGCAGAGTGAGGAAGAGGTTAGAGGTAGGAAACATAAAAATAGGATGAGGAAGGATAGAAATCATGTGCCTCTGCAGAGTGAAACCTGGGCTGGAGGAACCATTGGTCTGATCCAAAATTGGGAACATGTGTGCAAATATTCTTAAGAAATCCTAGGTCATTTGGGGACCTAGACGCAGAGAGGCTTTTATTAAATTTAATGTCTTCAGTGCATATGCTTCTGGCCCCTTCTATATCACTTGTGGTACTCCCAACCTTGTTCTTTCAAAGTCCTTAACAGAAGGAAAAGGAAATGGAGTCAGGCTTTGTAGACCAAAGTAAATAGATACAATACCCCCTTAACTTGAAACGCAAACTGAACATTGGAATTTTCTACAACTACATTGAGTTTGACATCCTGCCTAAAACAAGTATGTCTTTTTTTTTAAATGGTACTCTGTATTGGGTTAAATACAAGAGAATCAGGTTGGATACAAACCCTACCTTACAGACTGCTCAGATATTCTTAAAAAAAATCAACTTTATAAAAGAACAAATGATTCTTACACAAGGGAAGTAACTTTTTAGATAACATGCAATGTACTCAAATTAATGGTCCATCTGGGCTAGCATTCCAGTAGGGTTACAAAAGTTTCCTTCGAGAAACAGTGAGGGTTTCCCCTCCTGACATTTATTCTTATGGTTATCTAATCATATATCCTTTACCTTTTAGTAAGGACTATGGGCAATGTTCTAATTGAAGAAGTAGATAGAACTTAGATCCAATATATATTGTCTCTGTCCCAGAGGAACTCAGAGTGTAAGTAAGAGGGAGAACCCTTTAAGGCCCATTTTACAGATGAGAAAATAGTGACACAGAGAAATGAAATCAATTGCCCCAAATCACACAGCAGAGCTTAGCTTAGAAACTCTGCTCCTTTGACTCCTTTGCTCATTCTACTAGCTATGTTGTTTCTCTAGTGTGATTTCCAAACTTTGAATTGTGCTCGATTAAACCAAACTTGACATTTTAAGGAAAAAAGTCCCTAAGAAACCCGGTTTCACAGAAGAGTCCCTGTCATTGATAACATGGACAGTACAGGGAGTTAAATGTCCTGGATATTCTATAAATTTTCCTGCTGCGAGGTACGGAATTGGACCAAATATCCTCTTAAAATCACTCTAAGCTCTATAATTTTTTCATAATGACAACCCCCTTGAGTCAGTGATAAATAGTAATATAAAGGTTTGTAGCATGATATGATATGCTACATATGATAGTATACCAGTATGATAGTTTTATATTTGATTATTTATATATTCAATTACTTAGCACGACGTGCTTGGTGAAAGGAGTTCTAGAGGGAAGGGAGTTTGTTCCTTTTCAGGGACTTCTCATACTTTCAACCCAAACAGTGTCACAGCAACATTATGTGACATAACCATGCCAGCTCTGGAGTGAAATGAGCTCAAACTGCCTCTTCCCTATAATTTATGCTCAGGAGGTTGGCTTACAGGAATAGGTATGAGAAATTCATCATTGCCTCAGGTGGTGGGAGCACAGATCCTTTTAGGTGAGATACTGCAGAATAATTTTGAAGAAGAAAGTGAGGAAAAGGAGTTTGCTTCTGAAGAAATGGCAATACTGTTAGAAAGTCCTTTAATATATCCTTTGTGAGAGTAGATGTGTCGTCCTCATTGCCAGTCTCTTAAACTGCCCTTTCCCTCTGTGTGAACAATAGATTATACTACTGTATACTATGTATACATACATAGTATGTATGCTATGTATACATGTATATATATATACATAGTATATTTGCTATGTATGCATTCATAAATGTATATATATATACATATATGTATATATTTGGCTTGAATTATATAGTGCCAGCATTCTGTGGGGCCAGAAACCTTTTAGAGTGATTTTAATGTTTGGGAAAACCCGTGCTCTTCCTGGTACTTGGGAAACCTAAAAGAGAGTCACTATTCCAGCACAATAAACACCCTTATGAACTTAAATAACTGATATCTTGCATTAATTTGCTTGGCTAGTTTTAGAGCTCAGAACTTCCAATCAAGATATTACAACTTGACTTGGAGAGCAGCTAATTGAATTTATTGAGTGCAGCCTACATAGCACGGTAAATATCATGTGGGAGAATACAATTCAGTGGAGTTGGTAGACCCAATCCCTGCCTTCAAATAGCCTAAAGTCTAGGAGGGAAACAGATATTAAAATAAATTACAATTAAGGACGAGGATTCCTAGGAGAAGGGGGAGAGGGGGGATGAGGGTGTAATCAGATAATAGGAAGGGCACAAGCAAGAGAGTATAGTGAATATTTCCATTTTTATTAAAGCAAGGTTCTAGGCATATAGGTCAAGAGAATCTGTGAGATTTACTGGATTCAGTCTTGAATTGTTTTGATGTGTATGTATGTATAATTCTATTTGTTTATATTGATGCTTTTGATGCCTGTTAACTTGTTTTGATGTCTTTCTCTTCCCTTCTAAACTGTAAGTGCAGTGTGGGCAAGGATTGTCTCTCTTTATTGCTGAATTGAACTTTCCAAGAGCTCAGTACAGTACTCTGAATAAAAAGTTAGTGCTTACTAAATATGATAAATAAATTGAATACTGGCTACTGCTTTCACATGGAAGTTGTGTGGCCTAGAGGAAAGAACATGGAACAGGGAGTTAGAGAACCTGTTCCAACTCCTCCACTTGTCAGCTTAGAAGAAAGATCATGGGCTTGGGAGTCAGAGGTCATGGGTTCTATTTCTGGCTCTGCCACTTCTCTGCTTTGTGACCTTGAGCAAGTTTTGGGGAAGTCACTTCTCCGTGGCTCAGTTCCCACATCTGTAAAATGGGGATTAAGACTGTAAACCCCATGTGGGATAACCTGATTACCTTGTATCAACCCCAGCCCTTAGAAGAGTGCTGCGTATAGTAAAGTGCTTAACAAATACCATCATTTTCATTATTATTATTATTAATTTCACTTAACTGTTCATGTTTCCTCATCCAAAAAATGAAGATTCAAAAGCCTGTGCTCCTTCCTACATAGACTTTGAGGTTCAAGAGGAACCTGATTATGTCATATCTCTCCCACTAATGAGCGCTAAGTACAGTGCTGGGCACATAATAAGCGCTAAACCGCTTCCTTGCTAACTTGGGGCCATTTGACCAAAGAAGATTGGACTTTGATATTTTTTCTCAGTATGAAATGCCTCCTACGCTCCTATGCTCGAGCTGCTGAGCGCTGCTGGCGAAAGTCCAAGCACCAAGCCGACCTCACACACTTCAAATTTATCCTTTCCTGCCTTAACTCTGCCCTCTCCTCCTCCAGGCAAAGCTTCTTCTCCTCCCTCATCGACACCCATGCCCGTCACCCCCGCCAATTGTTCCAGACCTCTCTCCTTAGGCCCCCTGTTCCTCCCCCTCCCCCATCTCTCACCCCTAATGATCTGGCCACCTATTTCCTCACGAAAATCAACACGATCAGGTCTGAGCTCCCCAAAGTCACCCCTCCGCCTCTCCCCTCCCCCCCAACAACCCCCTCCCCTACTTTCCCATCCTTCCCTGCAGTATCCTCAGAGGAGATCTCCTCCCTCCTCGCAAGTGCCACCCCCTCCACCTGCGCCTCGGACCCCATTCCCTCTCACCTTCTTAAAACCATCGCCCCTGCCCTTCTCCCTTCCTTAACTTCTATTTTTAACCACTCAATCTCCAAGGGCTCCTTCCCCTCTGCCTTCAAACATGCCCACGTCTCCCCCATCCTAAAAAAACCCGCTCTTGACCCCACTTCCCCCTCCAGTTATCGTCCTATCTCCCTACTACCCTTCCTTTCCAAAATCTTAGAACGAGTCGTCTACAATCGATGCCTAGAATTCCTTAACTCCCATTCTCTCCTAGACCCCCTCCAATCTGGCTTCCGTCCCCTCCACTCTACCGAGACTGCTCTCTCTAAGGTCACCCATGACCTCCTTCTTGTCAAATCCAATGGCTCCTACTCCATTCTAATCCTCCTTGACCTCTCTGCTGCCTTTGACACTGTCGACCATCCCCTCCTCCTCCATACCTTATCTCACCTTGGCTTCACGGACTCTGTCCTCTCCTGGTTCTCCTCTTACCTCTCTGGCCGATCATTCTCGGTCTCCTACGCTGGAGCCTCCTCCCCCTCCCATCCTTTAACTGTTGGAGTTCCTCAAGGGTCAGTTCTTGGCCCTCTTCTGTTCTCCATTTACACTCACTCCCTCGGTGAACTCATCCGCTCTCACGGCTTTGACTACCATCTCTACGCAGATGACACGCAGATCTACATCTCCGCCCCTGTCCTCTCCCCCTCCCTTCAGGCTCGCATCTCCTCCTGCCTCTGGGACGTCTCCACCTGGATGTCGGCCCGCCACCTAAAACTCAACATGAGCAAGACTGAGCTCCTCATCTTCCCTCCCAAGCCCGGTCCGCTCCCAGACTTCTCCGTCACCGTGGATGGCACGACCATCCTTCCCGTCCCGCAGGCCCGCAATCTCGGTGTCATCCTTGACTCGTCCCTCTCGTTCACCCCACACATCCTACCCGTTACCAAGACCTGCCGGTTTCACCTCTACAATATCGCCAAGATCCGCCCTTTCCTCTCCACCCAAACGGCTACCTTACTATTACGGGCTCTCGTTATATCCCGGCTAGACTACTGTGTCAGCCTTCTCTCTGACCTCCCTTCCTCCTCTCTCGCCCCGTTCCGGTCTATTCTTCACTCCGCTGCCCGGCTCATCTTCCTGCAGAAACGATCTGGGCATGTCACTCCCCTTCTTAAACAACTCCAGTGGTTGCCTATCGACCTCCGCTCCAAACAAAAACTCCTCACTCTAGGCTTCAAGGCTCTCCATCACCTTGCCCCTTCCTACCTCTCCTCCCTTCTCTCTTTCTACCGCCCACCCCACACGCTCCGCTCCTCTGCCGCCCACCTCCTCGCCGTCCCTCGGTCTTGCCTATCCCGCCGTCGACCCCTGGGTCACGTCCTCCCGCAGTCCTGGAACGCCCTCCCTCCTCACCTCCGACAAACTGATTCTCTTTCCCTCTTCAAAACCTTACTTAAAAATCACCTCCTCCAAGAGGCCTTCCCAGACTGAGCTCCTCTGCCCCCTCTACTCCCTCTGCCATCCCCCCTTTACCTCTCCGCAGCTAAAGCCTCATTTTCCCCTTTTCCCTCTGCTCCTCCACCTCTCCCTTCCCATCCCCACAGCACTGTACTTGTCCGCTCAACTGTATATATTTTCGTTACCCTATTTATTTTGTTAATGAATTGTACATCGCCTTGATTCTATTTAGTTGCCATTGTTTTTACGAGATGTTCTTCCCCTTGACGCTGTTTAGTGCCATTGTTCTTGTCTGTCCGTCTCCCCCGATTAGACTGCAAGCCCGTCAAACGGCAGGGACTGACTCTATCTGTTGCCGACTTGTTCATCCCAAGCGCTTAGTACAGTGCTCTGCACATAGTAAGCGCTCAATAAATACTATTGAATGAATGAATACCACAGGCCCAGCACTTGGGCCCATAAACTCTTTTTTCTTCTTCAGGGTGCAAATTCCTGGTCCTCAGGTGTGAGGCACACTATGATGAGGTCTCCATAAAATGACTCAGCCTCTCAAAATGGTATAACTGTTCCATACCTTCTATGACCCTTCCGTTTGCACCTTCTCCCTCTCCTTTTTCTAGATTTACCCCCCTTTCAGTGCTGTCCATCAACCACTGTGCACCTCCTCCACCGAGGAAATGACAGCAGTAGAAACAAGGGTTAGATCTGAGGAAGAACTTACAGATAGCGCCTGTGAGACAACGGGAAGGTACACAAGTGAGGGTAATGAGTTTCCATCTGTAGAGGGCATTAACTGTAGAAGGGGCTGTCATCTGTCTACCTGAGGTTTAATAATGTTAATAATGTTGGTATTTGTTAAGCGCTTACTATGTGCCGAGCACTGTTCTAAGCGCTGGGGTAGACACAGGGGAATCAGGTTGTCCCACGTGGGGCTCACAGTCTTAATCCCCATTTTACAGATGAGGTAACTGAGGCACCGAGAAGTTAAGTGACTTGTCCATAGTCACACAGCTGACAAATGGCCGAGCCGGGATTTGAACCCGTGACCTCTGACTCCAAAGCCCGTGCTCTTTCCACTGAGCTACGCTGCTTCTCAAAATGACGAATAGCAGAGGATGGTTTGGTGAAGGCCCTGCTTGAAGCAGGAAGTGGTGTTTTAGGAAGCCTTCTCTGACTTACTTCCCTGACAAGGTCTACCTTACTAACCTCTTTCCCCCCGTCACCATGTTTCTCCTCCCTTCTGACTTGCAAGGCACATTCATTCATTCATTCAATAGTATTTAGGCACTTGCGAGGAGGGAGGAGATCTCCTCTGAGGATACTGCAGGGAAGGATGGGAAAGTAGGGGAGGGGAGGGGAGGGGAGGCACATAAGTCCATACCTCCTAAAAACTCCATACCCCACCCCTACTGTCTCAGCACTTACGTCCAATATCACTGTTATTTACTATTGAGTGGGATAAAATGGCTGACCATAGTGTTGAGGTATCCTCAGTTAGCTGAAAATGGTGAAATACTAGACTAAGGTTACATCCTCCCCCTGAGACCACCTGACCATTGGAAACACAAACTAGGCAAAAATTCCCTAATAAGGAAAGGAATTCCGCCCAACCAATGAAAACAAAAACCAACAGGAGATTGGGGGGGGGGGGTGTCTTTCCTCTATTTAACTAGCTGCTCTGCTTCTGTAAAATGGGCACTCCTTGTTCCGATTTGTCGGAGCCGGGACTGTCCCCGCTTTCTGCAAGAACCGTAATAAAACTCTTTTGATTGTTACCTTGAGACGACTCCGAGCATTTATTTTGAATAAGGGTCTTGGTATCCCACACAGTTTTGGGGGCTCGTCCTGGATTGATTTCTCTTTGGGAGGACGGTCTGGACTCCCGCTCAGAGGCAGGCGCCACCCAGGAATTTTACTGTTGGGAGCCTTTGAGAAAGAGCGGTCGGGGACCTCCCCTCTCTTCAAGAAAGTAACCTGAAGTGGAGGAACTCGGTAGCAATCAAAAGCATGGAGGCAGCGAATTGAAAGAAGACCAGCCGGCAGACGGGAGAACAGTCAGGTAACTTATGCACGTATAACCCGAAGGTAAGCGCTCTTTGGTCTGGGAAAGGGGGGGAGAGCAAGTACCCCTTTTTCTGGGAGAAGAGACTTCAGAGTAGGCTCCCAGGTGACTGACGGTGAGTGGGCGACCCTCACCACCCTAGTAGAAGGGGGGAGAGCAAGTATCCTCTTCCGGGATCTAGGGACAGAAGAGGGGAGAGCAAGTACCCCCTTCTGGGATCCAGGGACAGAAGTGGGGAGAGCAAGTACCCTCTTCTGAGACCCAGGGATCTAACATGGGAAAAGAACAGTCATTCATTCAATAGTATTTATTGAGCGCTTACTATGTGCAGAGCACTGTACTAAGCGCTTGGGATGAACAAGTCGGCAACAGATAGAGACAGTCCCTGCCGTTTGACGGGCTTACAGTCTAATCGGGGGAGACGGACAGACAAGAACAATGGCACTAAACAGCGTCAAGGGGAAGAACATCTCGTAAAAACAATGGCAACTAAATAGAATCAAGGCGATGTACAATTCATTAACAAAATAAATAGGGTAACGAAAATATATACAGTTGAGCGGACGGGTACAGTGCTGTGGGGATGGGAAGGGAGAGGTGGAGGAGCAGAGGGAAAAGGGGAAAATGAGGCTTTAGCTGCGGAGAGGTAAAGGGGGGATGGCAGAGGGAGTAGAGGGGGAAGAGGAGCTCAGTCTGGGAAGGCCTCTTGGAGGAGGTGATTTTTAAGTAAGGTTTTGAAGAGGGAAAGAGAATCAGTTTGGCGGAGGTGAGGAGGGAGGGCGTTCCAGGACCGCGGGAGGACGTGACCCAGGGGTCGACGGCGGGATAGGCGAGACCGAGGGACGGCGAGGAGGTGGGAGGCAGAGGAGCGGAGCGTGCGGGGTGGGCGGTAGAAAGAGAGAAGGGAGGAGAGGTAGGAAGGGGCAAGGTGATGGAGAGCCTTGAAGCCTAGAGTGAGGAGTTTTTGTTTGGAGCGGAGGTCGATAGGCAACCACTGGAGTTGTTTAAGAAGGGGAGTGACATGCCCAGATCGTTTCTGCAGGAAGATGAGCCGGGCAGCGGAGTGAAGAATAGACCGGAACGGGGCGAGAGAGGAGGAAGGGAGGTCAGAGAGAAGGCTGACACAGTAGTCTAGCCGGGATATAACGAGAGCCCGTAATAGTAAGGTAGCCGTTTGGGTGGAGAGGAAAGGGCGGATCTTGGCGATATTGTAGAGGTGAAACCGGCAGGTCTTGGTAACGGATAGGATGTGTGGGGTGAACGAGAGGGACGAGTCAAGGATGACACCGAGATTGCGGGCCTGCGGGACGGGAAGGATGGTCGGTCGAAATCGCAAGCCTCCAAGAAGGACGTAGATGTCCTGAATATCCCCAAATAAAGTCCTTTAGATAACCGGTTACAGAATTGGAATTATTTACCAAAATATGTACGGAAAGATAAAAAAAATATAAAAAAGAGAAAGATTAAAAAAATGATAAAATATTGTTGCTTTGTTTGGGGGGAGGAAGATTTGGGAGGAGGAATAACCTGGCCAAGGTATGGCTCCTCCGAGGACTGAGAGTGCCAGAAACTGGTTCTTTATGTGAATGACAAAAAACCGCCCAGTCCTGAAGAAAGCATGTATGCCTGTTTCTGGCTACCGGAGATTAACCTTCTCTTTGCAGTGACAAAACCCTCAAAGAGTAAGGAAATCGGGGCGTTAAGAAAAGATGAGGAGAGGGATAAGCCCCCGCATCCGTGGGACCTCCACCTCGTCCTACCTCTTTCTTACATCCCTCCCCCCCACCCCGCAGTCGCGACCTGTTTCACAGGCGCCGACCGTCTCTCTTGATCCCGGGAGTGCCCCTCCCCTCCATTAATCTCAAAGTGACTGGGGATGCGGCCGCTGGAATTTTGAGCAAGGAATTGAGACAATTGAGAAGGGATCTCGAGAACTTTCCGCTCCCTGACCCTGTCTCCCCTGGGCCAAAATGTACACCCCTCCAGGAAGTGCCCACTGCAACTGGGCATATCGGTTATGTAGGGGCCCCTGTGAGTGGTATGGAAGTAAGGAATTTCAAGAAGGATTAAAAATCCTTCTAAGAGGATCCCACGGGAGTAGCAGAACAATTGGATCACTTCTTTGGACAAAGTTTGTACCCATGGGGTGAGTTAATGCACATCCTTAGTATGATATTTAACCAGGTGAGAGAGCCCAAATTAGAGCAGCAGCTATGACAGAATGGGGGTCATAATAATGACCCGGCCCACCGAAGGCAGATGCAGGATCTGAGAGATTTGATGATAGCCGGAATTAGGAATGCTGTTCCCAGACCCCAAAATATGAAGAGATCACACAAGGAAAGGACGAGTCACCAGCCGCGTTTTGGGGATGGCTAAGAGAAGGGATCCGCAAATACTCGGGGATAGACTCAGAAAGTGATGAGTTAATCCCTAGCCTAAAGTTACATTTTGTAACTAACGCCTGGCCGGTTATTGCCAGAAGGATTCAAAAGATAGAGGGGTGGAACAGGAAGGAAATTAGAGATTTGCTAGATGAAGCCACCAAAGTCTATGTGAGGAGAGATGAGTAGAGTAATTATGGGATTTTTAAATGTACATAGGTCTGATAAGCCAATCTAGGAAAACAATGGGGTGAAATTGAAATTGCAGAATCTTATCATTTGACCTTCCTCTTTGAACCAAACTAATTGAATGTAAATGTTCCCAACTTTATAACCTTTGGAAGTACAGGAGTTGCTTGAAATTGTATACTTTTTTTAAAAAAAAAGGTGCAGGTGCAGTTTCTTCAAGTTGTTTGTATAGCAAAATGTTCACTTCCTGAGCTTTGACAAGCCTGTTTATTCAGGAAGAGGTTGGGTACTGTCTTTAGTGGAATATTCACAAAGAGAAACTGCATTTGCATTAAGCATCACTGTAAGTTTGAGCGTTTAGTTTAAACAAAGTTCATGTGGTGGTGTTGGAAAAATTCTTGAAATGCAAAGCTGTATAATTCTTGAAAGGCAAAGATGAGTATCTTAACCTGCAGTACTTTGTAGTTGTACAAAAAGCTGTTTGGGAAGATATGGGAGGAAAGAGGACTGGTTAATAGCCAGGGTAAAGATTTAGCTCATGGAACTTTAGTAACAGAAGTTCTAAGTAACTTACTATTGCCCGAAGTCATTTCAGTGGTTCATGTAAAGGGACACCAGGCTGAGTCTTCCTTCAAGGCCCGAGGCAACCGATTGGCTGATGACGAGGCTAGAAGGGCAGGGGAAAGGGAACTGAGGCAAGTTGAAACAATAATGGTGTTGATCCCCACCTTATCCTCTAGTCTCACTTCTTCATCCTTTACTCCTGAGGAACAACAGAAAGCTACCCCGCTGGGTGCCCAAAGAAGGGAAGATGGTCATTGGTTTCTCCCGGATGGTCGAGAGGTACTAATCAAGGCAGGAATGAGACGTGTGCTGCAATATCTACATCAAAGTAGTCACTGGGATGCTCAGAATCTATGTGATGCAGTACTGATTAGGTACGTGTCACCTGGACTGCACACCCTGGCCAGACAACTGGTGGAGGGTTGCCTAATTTGTCAAAGGACGAATAAGTCTGCCCTACATCGAGTCAGGCCAGGAGGCCAACTCCCAGGTTACCGGCCTTTCCAGAATGTCCAGATAGACTTTACTGCACTCCCACCAGTAGGACATCTCAAATACCTCTTGGTCGTAGTGGACCACTTGACTTCATGGGTTGAGGCCTTTCCGTTGCCCTGAGCTATAGCCCCACTGGTCAGCAAAGTACTCCTAGAACAAATAATTCCTCAGTATGGGCTGGTAGAACGGATAGACTCAGATCAGGGGACACACTTCACGGCGAAAATCCTCCATTCCCTGTCCCAAGCTCTAGAAATTTCTTGGGGATACCATACTCCTTGGCATCCCCGTCTTCGGGTAAAGTGGAATGGATGAACTAGGAGATAAAAAGGCAACTGACCAAATTGGCCATTGAGTCTCAGCTGCCCTGGACAAAATGCTTGCCTCTGGCCTTGCTAAGAATAAGAACCAAGCCAAGGAGGGACATTGGGATGTTGCCATATGAACTGATGTTTAGGCATCCCTACCCAGGAGTCAAGGAGGGGAAAGCGGACCCAGTATGGGAGACTAAGGATAGATTTATTAGAAAATATGTGTTAGCTTTGACTAAACATTTGAAAGAGTTGAAAATTAAAGGACTTATTGCTCAGACCCCTCCCCTCGGATTCCCGATTAATAATAATAATAATGTTGCTATTTGTTAAGCGCTTACTATGTGCAGAGCACTGTTCTAAGCGCTGGGGGAGACACGGGGGAATCAGGTTGTCCCACATGGGGCTCACAATCCTAATCCCCATTTTACAGATGAGGTAACTGAGGCCCAGAGAAGTTAAGTGACTTGCCCACAGTCACACAGCTGACAAGTGGCAGAGCTGGGATTCGAACTCATGACCTCTGACTCCAAAGCCCATGCTCTTTCCACTGAGCCACGCCTGATTCATAAGTACCAACCCGGAGTTTGGGTCCTGATAAAGACTTGGAAGGAGAAGCTGACGCCCAGATAGGAGGGACCCTTCCAGATCCTTCTGACATCTGCCGTCCAGACTCAGGAGCGGGGGTGGACCCATCGCACTCGCACCAAGGGACCTGTGGAGGCTCCGGAGGCCTGGACCACAGTTCCAGATCCGGACAACAAACTAAGACTGCACCTCAGGAGAACGTAAGATCTCCCCGATGGACAATTCCTCATCTCTGCTTAGGAGGTGAAGGATCTTCGGAATTTCTCTCTCGATCATAATACCATAGTCACTCTTTTGTTTTGCAAGTAGTGTAATTGTGTGTATTGCTAGAGGCCCCCACATCCAATCCATCCATCCCTGGCTGAACTAATGGTGTCACTCCTTGGGGTCGACCAAGGCGACCTAGGGGGCCTTAAGATGGGCCTGCTGGGAGGATCGAAAGGACCAACTCCGGTATTGGGGGTGCTCCTGTTGGCCTCCAGCGTTTGCTCAGCCTTGCCCATCAATTCCTCTCCCACTGGAGAAAACCGGTTCCAGCAATTAATCCAGACGGTTGCTGTAACATTTAATCTAACTAACTGCTGGATCTGTGGTGGGCCACAAGGCTCAACCCAGTGGCCTTGGGCATCCGTTCCCCTCAGCCCCGCTTGGATTCTGAGTAATCGGTCACAAACACATAATGGGACAGGGTTCTGGAAAGCAGAGGAGGAACACGAATGGGCCTTAGCAGCAGCCTCGGAGAGTAAATATTGCCTAAATCAGACTGGAATAGGGAGAGGGATGGACGTTAGCCGCTGTGATTACACTTATACAAGGAGGACCATTCTCAAAACCATCAACTTCACAGTATAAGGATCAGTGGAATCAGACCCATGTCAAGTGATCTAACGGAACCTGGGTGTCATGCCTCAATCACCCTCCTAACGCCCCAGATGAGTTGGCTAATAGTTCCTCATGCCACTATAAGTTAGGAGGAGGGGGCACAATTAGGGGCATGTGCAAAGGGAACTTATATCATTCATTCAATAGTATTTATTGAGCGCTTACTATGTGCAGAGCACTGTACTAAGCGCTTGGGATGAACAAGTCGGCAACAGATAGAGACAGTCCCTGCCGTTTGACGGGCTTGCAGTCTAATCGGGGGAGACAGACAGACAAGAACAATGGCACTAAACAGCGTCAAGGGGAAGAACATCTCGTAAAAACGATGGCAACTAAATAGAATCAAGGCGATGTACAATTCATTAACAAAATAAATAGGGTAACGAAAATATATACAGTTGAGCGGACAAGTACAGTGCTGTGGGGATGGGAAGGGAGAGGGGGAGGAGCAGAGGGAAAGGGGAAAATGAGGCTTTAGCTGCGGAGAGGTAAAGGGGGGATGGCAGAGGGAGTAGAGGGGGAAGAGGAGCTCAGTCTGGGAAGGCCTCTTGGAGGAGGTGATTTTTAAGTAAGGTTTTGAAGAGGGAAAGAGAATCAGTTTGGCGGAGGTGAGGAGGGAGGGCGTTCCAGGACCGCGGGAGGATGTGACCCAGGGGTCGACGGCGGGATAGGCAAGACTGAGGGACGGCGAGGAGGTGGGCGGCAGAGGAGCGGAGCGTGCGGGGTGGGCGGTAGAAAGAGAGAAGGGAGGAGAGGTAGGAAGGGGCAAGGTGATGGAGAGCCTTGAAGCCTAGAGTGAGGAGTTTTTGTTTGGAGCGGAGGTCGATAGGCAACCACTGGAGTTGTTTAAGAAGGGGAGTGACATGCCCAGATCGTTTCTGCAGGAAGATGAGCCGGGCAGCGGAGTGAAGAATAGACCGGAGCGGGGCGAGAGAGGAGGAAGGGAGGTCAGAGAGAAGGCTGACACAGTAGTCTAGCCGGGATATAACGAGAGCCCGTAATAGTAAGGTAGCCGTTTGGGTGGAGAGGAAAGGGCAGATCTTGGCGATATTGTAGAGGTGAAACCGGCAGGTCTTGGTAACGGATAGGATGTGTGGGGTGAACGAGAGGGACGAGTCAAGGATGACACCGAGATTGCGGGCCTGCGGGACGGGAAGGATGGTCGTGCCATCCATGGTGACGGAGAAGTCTGGGAGCGGACCGGGCTTGGGAGGGAAGATGAGGAGCTCAGTCTTGCTCATGTTGAGTTTTAGGTGGCGGGCCGACATCCAGGTGGAGACGTCCCGGAGGCAGGAGGATAAGGCAGCAAATCAAACTGGTGATTGGACAAGGGTCTGTTATGAATGGAAATGGCAAAATCAGACGTGGAGAGGGGGACTAACTCAGTTTTGGAGTCTTCAAAACAAAACAGGGGCAAGTTGTGTAGGACAGTGTGAGTGGAAGGGCAAACAAAAACTTTGGAAGAAGCAGTACGATCACAACTATGGAACGGGACCCTTGGGGCTAGTGGATCAGCAATATTATCCTAATATACGAGACAGCGAAAATCGAACTCGTATATTTAAGGAAAAACAGCCGGCCCTAAAGGGACACTATTGGATTTGTGGAAAGACAGCATACACCCATCTTCCTCTAAATTGGACTGGGGTTTGTTATATAGGATTAATTCGGCCCAAATTCTCCTTCCTACCAGAACAAACTGGAAAGCATCTGGCCATTCCATTATATGAAGAAATGGGGAGGCTGACAAGAAGTATAGACACCTCCCTTACCCAAGCTGTAAACGCCAATGGGCGGGGAAAGGAGTGGCACCCTGAAAGAATAATTAAAGAATATGGGCCTGCGACCTGAGCTCAAGGTGGAAGTTGGAGATATAGAACTCCCATCTACATGCTGAACAGGTTAATTAGGCTACAAGCCGTTGTGGAAGTCATCACCAACCAAACTGCTAAGGCACTGGACCTGTTAGCAGACCAAGTGACCCAGACACGGGAAGCAGAAATACAACATAGATTAGTGGAAGTAGGAGGAGTCTGCGGGAAACTCAACCTTACCAATTGTTGCATGAAAATCGACGATAATGGAAGACTAGTCAGAGATAACACAAGACATCAGGAAGCTAGTTTACGTCCCTGTTCAAACATGGAGCTCCCCCTATAATAGTTCATGGTGGGCATGGTTCGGAGGTAGTTGGTGGAAGTAGGTTCTATGGTTTGGCTTGATTGCTCTCAGTGGAATTGTCCTCCTACCCATTTGCTGATTACAGGGATTGTACAAGTTCCTTATCCAGAACGGTCAAGACAGAAGGAAGTGTTCAAATGATGATCATGAAAAGCCCGGGATGGCTCCCAATAGAACGGGTTGACCCTGACAGGGATGATGTCGACGTCCAGTGCTCAGTGGCTTTGAGAAAATTTGAACACAAATAACTTGTGAGGAACCCTCAAGGATTTCCAAATATAAGAGGAGGGTTTGAGTGGGATAAAATAGCTGACCATAGTGTTGAGGTATCCTCAGTTAGCTGAAAATGATGAAATACTAGACTAAGGTTACCCCCTCCCCCCTCCCGGAGACCACCTGACCATTGGAAACACAAACTAGGCAAAAATTCCCTAATAAGGAAAGGAATTCCGCCCAACCAATGAAAACAAAAACCAACAGGAGATGGGGTGGGGGGTTCTTTGTCTTTCCTCTATTTAACTAGCTGCTCTGCTTCTGTAAAATGGGCACTCCTTGTTCCGATTTGTCGAAGCCGGGACTGTCCCCGCTTCTTGCAAGAACCGTAATAAAACTCTTTTGATTGTTACCTTGAGACAACTCCGAGCATTTATTTTGAATAAGGGTCTTGGTATCCCACACACTATTGGTCTTCCCCTCTAGAATCCCCCTAGAATCATGCAGAGAGCATGATTACTAATTCCACTTGACTCTCCGAAGTGCAATGGGCAGTGTTCTATGTATGTGCTCATAAATATTACTAAGTGTTAGATCTGGGAAAAGGCTAATAATATCTTGCATGTCTCACTGCCAACCCCTGGCCCACTTTCTATCTCTGGTCTGAAACGCCTTCCCTCCTCAAGACCAGCAATCCTTCTCCTTTCAAAGCCCTTTGGAAAGCACACTCTTCCAAGAGGCCTACCCGAACTAAACCCCCTTTTCCTTATCTCCCTCCCTTCCTTGTCACCTCAACTTGCTCCCTTTCCTTCTTTCCTCTCTCCCCGCCCCACACTTCTGTATATCTGTATATATCTATAATTCTATTTATTTATATTGATGCCTGTTTACTTGTTTGTTTGTCTGTCTTCCCCCCACACATAAACAGGCTGTAAGTCATTGTGTGCAGGGATTGTCTCTCTTTATTGTTGTATTGTACATTCCAAGCGGTTGGTACAGTGTTTAACACAGAGTAAGCGCACAATAAATACGATTGAATGAATAAATACCTTGAATTTTCTGCGCCTCTTCGTTTTTCCACAGCGCTTCCCCTCTCTGACATGGCTCTCTGCTGCCATCAGCTGGGCACATGGAATATGACATAATTTCCAGTAGGAAGGCTGCTGAAAAATATGTATGAACAGGGAGGGGAGCCAATCATTCGTCAGTTGTGTTTATTACGCGTTTGCTCATTGCAGAGCACGAGGGTTTGGGAGCGGACGATACCATAAAGTTAACAGACGCGCTCCCTGCCCACGATTTAAAGTCTGTAGATTGTAAACTTACTGAAGACAGGGAATATTGTAATAATAATTGTAATAATAATAATATTGTAATAATATTGTCTGTTGTATTGTACTCTCTCTAGAGCTTACTTAATACAGTACTCTGCAAACAGTAAGTGCTCAACGTATACAACTGACAGATTAAGTTCTTCTGGCCCTTGACCACTGCGGGAAGCCGTGCCTTGTCCCGCCTCTAATTCCCATGCTCCCATCGTCTCCATCTTAATGTCGTCCTATCCTTGAGAGGTGCTGGAGCCCCTCAGCCAATCATGCGCTCGGCCAGCAAGTGGCGGACAACCAATAAGAAATGCGAGACTTCACTTGGAGACCTCTCCGCTCCTCCCGACCTCTTTCCTCTTCCTAACCTGAGAGTATTGGGAGGACCCAAATAAGAAGGTGCAGGGGGTTTCCCGGGGCCCTTGGCTGGAAGGGAAAAGAAGGAAGGGGCAAGACTCTAGGGGGAACAGGAAGGGAGAAGTGGGGTGGTGTCTGGAAGCAAAGATGTTTAGAAACCAGGGATTCTGAGTCAGAATAGTCCCTGTTTCCCATCATCGTCCAGACTATTAGGTTTTTTGGGGCAGGTCACCTATCTACTAACTCATTGTATTGCACTCTCCCAAGCTCATAGAACAGCGCTACCAGACTAAGCCCCTCTTTTCCTCAGGTCCCCCTCCCTTCCGCATCACCTCAACTTTGGTCTTTGGTCTTTCCCCTCTCTCCACCCAGCACTTATGAATATATCTATAATTCCATTTATTTATATTGATGACTGTTTGCTTGTTTTGAGGTCTGTCTCCTCCCCCTAGACTGTAAACCTGGTGTGGACAGGGATTGTCTCTCTTTCTTGCTGAATTGTACTTCCAAGTGGTGAGTACAGTGCTCGGCAGACCACTGTAACATATATGATTTAATTAACTAATTATTTAATGCTCTACACATATGGTCTTAATCACCATTTTACAGATGGGGTTAACTGAGGCACGGAGAAGTTAAGTAATTCGCCTAAGGTTAAACAGCCAAGTGGTGGAGTCAGGATTAGAATCCAGGACCTTCTGCCTCCTAAACCTGTGCTCTTTCCAATAGGCCAAGTTGCTTCTCAGTTGATTGACTGAAGCCAGATTTAATAACTATATATAGTGCTATATATATCTTACATTGGGGTATATATAAATTAAGCAGATTAGTCACAAAGTCTATTTCACATGGAATTCACAGTATTGGTATTCACCTCTCTCTCAGCCCCACAGCACTTAAGTCCATATCCAACATTTATTTATTTATATTAACGTTGGTCTCCCCTTCTAGACTGTGAGCTTCTCAGTTAGTCTGTATTCTCCCAAGCATTTAGTCCAGTGCTCTGCACAAAGTAAATGCTCAATAAATATCACTGACAGTGACTGATTGACAGTGACTAATATACTGCCATTTGCCTGAGGTGCAGATAACTGCCCTTGCTCCAAGAAAAGGGTGACAGTTACCTTCACCCCTGGGCTTTATGGCCCCAAGGGTCTCTTTGAGGAAGAATGAATTTCAGGGCAGGAGTCAGTTGGCAAAGAGTTCAGGGTCCTTCGGGTTCAGAGGACAAGGAGAGAAGGAGAAGAAGAAGGAGGAGGAAGAGGTGGGGGAGAAAAGAGGAGAGAGAAGGGGAAAAGCCAAGAAGGGAAGGAAAGAAGGAGAAGAAAGGAAAAAGAGAGAGGAGGAGGAGAAAACAAGGAGGAAGAGGAAGATGAAGAGAGCTCTGAAGGGGAAGCAGGGAATCCAAAAACTCTCAGCCAATATCTCAACACCATGGTCCTCCCTGTTGCTCCTCCTCTGTCCCTTTATCTTACATTCCCCCATCCCCAGCTTCCTCTCACACCCCAGGCCTTAGGAACTCCAAAGGTGTCTCAGCAGGAGAAGGCAAAGTCACACTGAATACTGTTTTTTTGAGGGTCGGGAGAATTAGCACCCCAGGATTCACCACAGTGAGAAGGGGATGTTCCTGTCTCACCTTCCCCACTCTGGCCCCTACCCCCACCTCCTGTCCAGCTGTTCTGCCTGTTGGGAGTACTCTTCCTTCTGTCCCTCCCTTCCTCCCACCTTTCCTTCTCTCTTTCTATGGATAAGTGACATCCAAAGTCACACAGCTGTTAAGTGGCAATGCTAGGATTGGACCCCATGACCTCTGCCTCCCAAACTTGTGCTCTTTCCTCTAAAACAAGTATCACCATTGTAATAGTAATGCTTACACCCTATCCATTTGCACATGCTCACTCAGTGCCACCATCCCTTTACTACCCTGCCCCACAGCCCACTGGTGGGTTGGGCCCAACCTCATTGGTGCGATGCAATGGATCCACAGTCTGCCATATGGCCTGGGTAATTATGTCCAATCCTACCAGCAGCCTCACTGTGGCATACAGCTTGCAGAGTTCCAGGGTCTGGAGGTTGGGGAGGGGAGTAAAGATCACAGTTAAGGAAGAAGAAAAAGGGAACCTGCTCCAACTGCCCACCTTCAATAGGGCGCCCACTGAGAATGGCTTCACTTTCCCTAAAAGTTCTTGTGATTTGTCTCTATCGCCTCAAAGACTTGAGTGTGGGTTTCCATCGCTTGTGACTACAACTCTGCAGCCTACTAGAATGAGCCCATGTCTGGGAATCTGAGGACCTGGGTTCTAATCCCAGCTGCATCACTTGCCTGCTAGATGACCTTGGGAGAGTCACTTCACGTCTCTGGCCCTCATTTGCAAAATGGGGATTCAATCATTTACACTGTGAACCTCAGTGATTTGGGGAATTCCAGAGAACAGTGCTTGGCAGGTACTAAGTACTTAACTAAGATGGAGCACAGGACTAGAAGTTAGAAGAACCTGCATTCTACTTCTGGCTCTGCCACTTGTCTGCTGGATAAAGCAAATCACTTTACTTCATCTGCAAAATTAAGATTCAATACCTCTCTTCCTCTACTTAGACTGAGAACCTCTTGTGGGACCTGAATAACTTCAATCTACCCAAGTGCTTAGTATAGTGCTCGCTCTGTAAGCACTTAGTAAATATCATCATTAGTAGTAGTATCATTATTATTATTGTGTCATTATCACTTTATCAATGGCAGAGGATGTCAGCTAATGCTGTTCACCATTTCCCCAGGGAGGCTGGGCTTTCAGAAAAGCCTTTCAGAGAATGAGGTGAGTGGGGGAGTGGGGTTAACCTTATCATATGCAATTTGGGGAAAAAAAACACTGAATGATCCAGAAGGCAGCCAACAGCCTCCTTGTCATCCATCCTCTGGAAAGAAGCAAGGGATTGCAGGGGGAAATAGGATGGAAGCAAGCAGGCCCATGAGAGGCAGAGAAGAAGTGAGCAAAGAGAGGAGATGGCACCATTTACCTTTCTCTGCTCTTTTTTCTCCTCTTTCTTGGTGAACACTGTGTGGACCCTCCAGATCTTTGTGAACATGGAGCTGTACCTCAAGCTGAAGCCAAGGTCCAAGAGCCAGAGTCGGGCCTGTGGGCGAAAGGGGAGATGGAGAAAAAGGGTGTGAGAGAGATCATTGTTAAAAACAGCGTTCTGAGCATAGCAGCTCTTGATCTAAATGACCTGTTTTCATCTCAGGAAGTCCCACATTTCAAGTGGGATGTATATCACATCCACAAATTTCAAATTCTGGAGGACAGGAGATTGCTTCTTACCTAAAACAGATAAGACCTGCTTGAAGAGTTTCTTTTGCACTGAAAAAACACACTTGTCCGAATTCTTTTGTGACTGGCTACCTCTCTTATATGTTGCAAATAAAGGCACAGCCAAACAGGAGAGGGAGGCTGTTGTGTTACTCGTACCTCTCCGGAGGTGAACAGGCACTCAGTCATATTCCTCCCTTTTCTGATCTATCCAGCACTGTCTCTGAGTGCTACTTTTCTTTGCTTGCGTCACCACCTTGGGTTCGAATCCTCACTGCTTTTTTAGTTCCATTCTCTTTTTGAGTACAATCACCCTGAGGACTAACCCTAGAGGGGAGGGATGGGTCCAAAAGGAGGATTGTAGTGGGATGATCCAAGAGGAGGAGGAACTAGAAGTGGGGGCTGACTCAAAGAGGATGATGAGGTTGCTGGCAGTGAAAGGTGGGGGGAGGTGCTGGGGCAGAGGTGGAGATGGGCAGGGAGAAAAGACTATAGGAAGGGCAGGAGTTGGAGGCTGAGGCCTGCCTCAGGGGAAACATTGATAGTGTGTAGAAAGAACAGGGAGTGAGGGGCGAGGCCAGGATGATCCCCAAAAGGAGGTTGGGGGATGGAGGCAGAGGGCCGGGGGGCAGGGGCTGAACCCAGGGAAGGAACATAGTCATGTGTGGGATGTTGACTCCCTCTCAATCGAAATCAGAGTCCGAGTCAGGAGCAGAAAGAGTCTTTATTCTTTCTCATGAGAAAGGACACCACCCCTGTCACTTAAGCAATGTCAGCCAGGGAGTGCACCTGTTGTTTATGCAAAGCAGAGTTTTATAGCCCTAACGCATATCCACCTCCCACTGACTAACCCCTTTCTCCATTTATTGGATACTTGGGGTGTACAATCTAATTGCGGTGGCTAACACTCATTGAGCGCTCAATAGACACACTTATGTCCATATTTGGAGTCTAGAGGTATGTGAAACAAAAAAGAAGGGGTCCGGGACTGGTTTTAGCTGGTTCTGGCGTATTGGTTGGCTTCCCCGCCCCCTTTATTTAGCCATATTCGGCCTTGGCTTAACTGGCCTTGGCAGTTTCTACAGATCTGCAGGGGCTTAACCCCTTCCTGATTCGTCACAGAAATCTGAAGGAACTTCACTGTATGCCATCTCTCACAATCCCCCCTATTCTCTTAGCAGGGCTTTGAAGTTTCCTCCCACCACTGCTCATATGTTTCCTCGATTATATCCTCCTGAAAGTGGCCACCAGAATCAGACTTGTCTATGGTATCTAGAGAGGTCCACCCTTGCACTTTCATAATCATAATCCTAACTTCTCCATTTCCCGGCCCTTGCAGCATTCTCTGGACTGAGCGCTGTGCTACCCTAGTAATTAATTGCACCATGCAGGGCAGACAGGTGGGAAGGAAAATCACTCCACTTATAGCAATAAGCAAGAACCATAAAGTTTGTTTCCACCAGGCACTCCCGAATCAAGACATCCACGAGGTGCCAAAAGCGGTCTCCCAGGTTTGTACAGGAACATGAGCTAGCTTCCTTATTTCTTGAGCTATGTTCATAACAATTATCCCATTATCGTTAATCTTCATACAACAGATAGACAAATTTAATTTCCCACACATGCCCATCTTCAGCTGCCAACAAGTAGTCTAAAACCAGTCGATGCTGTGAAACAGCTTCCATCATTTGAGTGGCTTGTTCGGCTAACAGAGTGAGGCGGTTGCTGTTTGATTAGTAAAAATTTCCAAGACCGCCTGAAGTATAATTAGTCAATTAAGCATATAGATCGCAGTTTGGTACCTCCAACTCCCTTCTTGAGCCCATGTGGCCGGACCATAGGTTTTAATTATCCTTTCTGGAGGCCACTTGTCCCCCCATCCATTTGCATCCCCGGTGTCTGTAAGCGAGGTGTCAAGTGAACGTTTTTCCCTCTCTTTTTCTAAATCACCATACAGATGTATCCCTAAATGTCTTCCCTCCTGTTCTGGCAGGAAAAGGAATTTGGGTCTAATTAGGCCAATATAACAACTGCCTGACCAATTTGCAGGCAGGTGTGTGTATGCTGTCAGGCCACAAATCCAATAATGGCCCTTTTAGCGCTGACCGCTCGTTCCTGAATAGGAGAGTTATTAATAGTAAATGAATAATAATGGGGGGCCATCATTGACTCCTAGGGGTCCCCCTAGATTTGCCAACTCCCCTTCTGTGTTATACCAACGCCCCCACAGCCGTCGGCTACCTATCCATGTACAATTTTTGACCCAGGGTTCTGAACTTCTGTTCTTACTCCAGAAAGCATCTAGATACCCGGACCAAGCTAAGTTATGCCGTGCCCAGTTAAAGAAGGAGACATTGACCATTCCTGTCACATTCCGCCTATAACATCAGACCAGGGGGTAGCTGTGGGGGAGATCCGCTCTCTGGCAGTTCTCCGATGGGCTGCCTACTGTTAATTTATATACACACATGGAATTTGTACATGGGACCAAGTTCCCACGGTTACATTTAATGTGGGTACTATTCTACTTATCACTGTAGGGAGTACAGTTCATCTGGGCTTCTATTGTAAGTTTAAACGTCCAGTCACAATCACTTTCCCCAAGCCACTTCCCTTCCCCCATTTGGTTCAAGCAATACCTGCCCTTGACTGACTCCGCTAAAGACCATTGGTGCTTCTCTTGGGTAATCCAAAACCCCGGTACCATTATGCACCTTTGACTGGTTACTGAGGATCCAGGCTGGGCTCAGGGGTACAGGCACCTAATGCTAGTTATCTGTTGTGGACCTCCGCAAATCCAACAATTGGTCACATTGACGGTACTAGCTATTACTTCCACTAACTGGGCAAACTTATTCTCTTCCTTCTGCCAGGGTGGGATCTTTCTCCCTAATGGCACAGGGGTAGATAGGTGGGTAGGGAAAATAAGGCTATCACAGTGACTGTGGACCATGGGATCATGGTGTCTGTACCCTCACCCCCACTGCTTGATTCCCATTATAGAATAAGAAATGGTTATAACCTGCAGGAGTCACACAGATGTTTGTACAAGTAATTCAGATGATCAGGACAACCCCCCCACATTGGGAAAAAATTAGGGTTACCAGTCCTTATTCACGGGCAAGGATAACAATCTTTCCGGGGCCTCTCTGGGTAGTGGTTCTTAATTGGTCAGGATCACAGGAGGCAGTAGTCCACTCCAGTGGTTTTTGGACAGGTCCTTTCACTCTGGTGTGGTGAGTCCAGCCTTTCTCCTTAGTCTGTACTGCTGTGTCTGCGGTGAGCAGTACCTGGAAAGGGCCTTCCCAGATCAGCATCAGTTTCTCCTCTTTCCATGCCTGAATGATGTGCTGGAACTTATGTACAGGAAAACCCAGCATAGGGGTTTGAGCAATAATCCCCTTTCTCTGTAGGGAGAAGAAATAGCTTGACAGAGATGGACATAATCCTCCAAAAATATGTCTTTGGTATCCCACTGGAGAGGATGGAACAGTTTAGCCGGATAAGGGTGGCCATATAAGAGTTCATATGGAGATAATCCTACATCACTGCAGGGTTTGGTTCTGCAGCGGGTGCAATTGTGTCCAGGTCCTTGGCTTCCCACTGGCCATAGGTTGGCAGCCACCACTCCGTCCCAGGCTTGCACTGCAGTCCAGTCGGTCCCATGCAGAGGGAATACCCACCATGGGATGCCTGACACAGTGGACACTGGCAGGTGGGCACACGCCCAGAAATCAGTCTAGTTCATTGTAGAGGCCATGGGGCTCACCCAGTGAAGGAAAACGTTCCCTGTAGCCAGCACAATCAAAACCACAAGTAGTGCTAAGCATGTTAGATGGAACCCGAGTAGGGCAGTCTTCCCCGTCTCTCAGGAATTGCTTTGATTGCCATGTCCAAGGGGAGAGCTGCTGGTGCAACAAGGCATATGCTGATTTATCCCCTTTAGGGGCCATATTGATGGCCTTCAGTGCTTCGGGCAACACTTTGGTCCACCCCTTAAGTGAGGGGTGACCCAGTAGAGGCTTCGAATGGTAGCATTTTGATTAGCTTTCCCACAAGGGAATACCTGTAGAAGTCCAGTGGCTGTGTCCACACAAGTAAAGGCATATTTCCACACTAATCGGGAGGGGCCCTATGTAGTCAACTTGCCAGGCCTAGAGTAGGTGCATTACCAAGGTAGATATGACCCATGCCCCTGGGGATAGCTCTAGGTCTCAGACTAGAGCACACTGGGCATTGCGCAACCGTTTCTTACAGCACGCCAAGAGTGAGCGGTAAGCCTGAGGCCTGTGTAATCTGCCATCCCGCTTTGGCTCCTCTATGTCCACTAGTATGACGGTGGGCCCAGTCTGCCATTTCTGTCAGGCTAGAGGGCACTATAGTGCATATCGGGGCAATAGCAACCACCTCCTGATTACTAGGGGGTGTGGTATTACAGTGTGCTGGGACATGATACATCATGAGATTCATTCATTAATTCATTAATTCATTCAACAGTATTTATTGAGCATTTACTATGTGCAGAGCACTGTACTAAGCGTTTGGAATGTACAAATCGACAACAGATAGAGACAGTCCCTGCCCTTTGATGGGCTTACAGTCTAATCGGGGGAGGCAGACAAGAATAGTGGCAATAAATAGAGTCAAGGGGAAGAATATCTCATTAAAACAATGGCAGATAAATAGAATCTGTGGCAGTGGCTATCGGGGCCCAAATGTCGCTCCACATATGTGCTCCCCACAGGGCTTACTCCTGATTGACCAGGCCTCACGCTTCTACTGTTCCATCCACATAGTAAGACCTCGATACACTGCCCAGCCATCCGTACAAAGAGATAAGGGTAATGGCTTGTGGGTAAGAACCAGCCCAGCGGCACGCAACTCGGCCCACCTACTATTCTTACCATCCCCCTCTTCCAACCACCCAATATCAGTGCAGGGTTGTATGGCTACAGCTGACCAACGGCAGGGGGTTACCTCTACATGACCAACCAGTATACCATGCCATCTCAGAAATAGTCCTTATACCCTCATGGATCCGAGGTGGAGGCTCTAATATTCCCTGGAGTGGGTGGCACCTCTGGGTCTACAAACCACACGGGCCCCAGTAGGCGTTGTAATTCCGAGGAGAGGGGACTGCATGATAATTGTCCTCTTTATTGTAAATATGCACACTATTTTAACAGTGTCTGTGCCTGCGTTACGGCTGACGAAGGATGTCCAAATAAGGCATGCACCCACTCAGCTGCGGGGTAGGTTGTGTGTTTGGTGACTTCGGTAGTCCCAGTCAAAGGCCCTGTGTGTTGTGATGCCAGGTATATGGCATTCAACTGCTTCTCAATGGCAGTATACCATCCCTCGGCCCCCTTCCATACCTGTGACCAGAACCCTAAGGGAATACATCCCTCCGGGCCGATATACAATAGGGCCCAGCCCATGCCAGCATCATCGACATGGACATCCAGAGAGAATGGGACTCCAGGCATATAGATGCCTAAGGCCTGTACTTGCGCTATCAGCACTTCAACCTTCTCAAATGCTTCCTGTCGTGCAGTCCCCCAGTCCCATTGGTTCCCCTCTTTGCCAGTCGATACAGGGGGCGGGAGATATGCGCTAGATGAGGGACATAGCTCCATCAGCATCCCACTAAGCCTAAGAATGTTTACACCTCTTTGACAGTTGTAGGGATCGGATATTGTTGTACTTTATCAATGACAACCCGTGGCATCACCCGTGTCTTACCCAACCACACCATTCCCAGAAACTTGACCGATGTTCTGGGCCCCTGGATTTGGTCCAGGTTTTACCTCCCATCCTCGAGTTCGCAGGTGTGCCGTGAGGGCACTTCATACATCCTGTAAACACAGAAGTGCTGTCCGCAGTTAGCATGATGTCAACAATATAACGCACCCAGGGTGAGTCACTATGGAATGAGAACTTTTCCAAATCTCTGGTCACCAATTTACGGCAAATGGTGGGGCTATGGACAGAAATTGGGAGAGAAATTGGAAAGTCCATTGTCACCCTTCCCACGTGAAGGCAAACTGGTCCTGAAACCCAAGGCCTAAGGATACGGCTGTTCCGGTTCCAGTGGAAAACAAAACACATTACCATGGATTAAGGTACATTCTGCCCTGGTGTCCACCAGGTCTAGGACCCGCTGCTTAGTGGTGCGGGTCCAGTAAATCACCATCTTTTTATGGGAGCCTCAGGTCTCCCACCAGGGCCTGCACTTGGGGAAAGATCATGGGTCCACCCCTAGGGGAGGGGCTGAGCTAAGAACCAGCCCCCCTCTGCCACCACCCCTAGGAGAGGGGCTGAGGTGAGAATCAGCCCTCCTCCGCCACCTCCCCCTCTTCTACCATCGCGGGAGGAGGGGAGGAGCCAGGGCAGGGCCGAATCTAAGGGTCAACACTGCTGTGGTGGGCCTAGCTGTTGTGCCCAGCTCACTATGACTACATTAGGTTGTTGATCAATCTTAATCTAATGGTCAACACTGCTGTGGCGGGCCCAGCCATCTCGACCAGCTTACTATGACTTACATTAGGTTGTGATGAATCCTTTCTTGCGGGGTTCCCGCACAAAGGAGATCTCTCCAAATCTGTCTGGGGCTGACTCTCATGTGTCCCCCTCCCCCGCCGCCCACTCCCGATTTGGGGTAGGTCCTGGGGTTTGTCGGTCTATCCTGTGGACGGGACCATCCCAGCTCTCCTCCCATCTGCTCCACCTCACCTAGATCCACCCCACAGTCTTGGTGGCGCACTCACTTCGCCGGCGGCTAGGGTCTTTTGCCCCTTCTGTTGGAATGGAGAGGCAAGCTCTATCAGCTTTGCCGGGGCGTAATCCCAAGCGGTTACATTCTCCTCTGTGCCATCCCAATCCCTTCCTCTATCTTCAGCAACGCACTGTCCCTCAAACCTCCGCGTCACGATGGGGCATGCCCTTGGCGGGCACAGACCAGGGCAGGGTTGGCCACCCTCCCCAGTTACTCTCACTTCGTCTTCTTCCTCCGTGACCTCACTGTCCACCTACCAAGGCTTCCAGGCCTTTGCATCCCACCCTGGGGGCGCATTAATCATGCGTACCCACAAGCAGGGCATCCTGCAGCCTCCTAACTGCACAAACCTACATGCTAAGTTCCCTTGTTTTCTCCCCTGCTCTTCCAGCCTCTTTCATAACTCGGAGGCTAGCAGGGTAGTAGACGTACTTGCATCCCGTTCCCATGCTAATTTGTCTCATCATTGTGCTATTTCACTTTCCACACTGCCTGCTCAAATGTACATGCTAAGTTCTTCTAGTTTTCTGCCCTGCTCCTCCGACCTTTCCAGTGACTTGGAGGTTATTGGGGGGGGTAGCCGAACTGGCATCCCGATTCTGGATTAATTTGTTTGGTCTTTCAGTAACTGTTTTAGCTCTCGGCAAAGAGGAGTGTGCGGTGACTGGTCTCATTCCCCTAAATCAATCAGATCCTCCCTACAAGCCCCCCGCACCAGATGGAGCTGGAGTAGGGGGTGACGCAAAGGGGGCTAATGGTGGTGCTGGCTGTGGGGGGGGGCGTAAGGAGGAGGCAGAGAAAGGAGAGGGTCCCAAGGGGGTGCAGATTTCTCCTTCTCCTATTTCTCTTCCATCCCCTTTGCCACAAATTGTCCCTCAGATGGCAACCAGAGTGCAGCATAAGCACACTCCTCCTCATTCCAAGGTTCCTTCATATTTACATAGATATTCAGTTTTTGGCAAACCCACTCCTCAGAGGATCCATACTTTGGCCAGAAGTCGTTTCCTCCATCCTGGGTGCCAGCCCAAATCAGGCAGCAATATTTAATCATCTTTTTCTTATCTTTTCTCTCATACTTTGGAAGTTCATCCCAATTGTCTAATCTAGCCTTCAATGGGCTATCTTCTGGTACCTTTGGAAGGGGGCTTCCTCCATTCGACTTTGACTGGGACTTTCCCATACTCCTGTTTCTCGACAGGGGTATCTTGGGTCGGTCACTCAACAGGCCCAGCCTCAGTTTCCTGTTTCTTGTTTAGACCCTCAACCCCGCAGACTCAACAGGACCGTATTTGTCTCTGGATGGGAAAAGACTTACTGTTTCTCGACCGGGATGTCTTGAGTTCTCAACTCAACAAAGCCAGTTCTAAGAACTCTCTGTGCTCTTGTTGGAACCCTCAGTCCCACAGATTCAACAGGACTAGTCCCGTATTCATCTCTGGATGGGAAAAGACTTCCTGTTTCTTGACCAGGATATCTTGAGTTCTCAACTCAACAAAGCCTATTCTAAGAACTCGCTGTACTCTTGTTGGAACCCTCAATCCTGCAGACTCAACAGGAATAGCCCATATATTCCCACCTTACACGGTCACCCAGGATTAAGAGTGCTCACCTGGGCCTGTGCACAGACTTACGTGATCAATTGTTCCCGCAAGTGGCTTATGTCCTGCCCCGTTGGCCGTTTCTGCTCCCGGCTTTGGTCTTCCTTCAGGTCCTATCTCGTCGGAGGAAAGCCGCTCCCAGGCCGGGCTGAGGGCCGCTGAAAATTTCAGCGGGACATCATGCCAGTCAGTCCAGGCCAAGGAAGGCTCCTCCTCATTCGGAGAGGAAATCCCAGACGAGCCCCCAAAACTGTGTGGGATGTTGACTCCCTCTCGATTGAAATCAGAGTTCCAGTCAGGAGCAGAAAGAGTCTTTATTCTTTCTCATGAGAAAGGGCACCAGCCCCATCACTTAAGCAGTGTCAGCCAGGGAGTGTACCTGTTGTTTGTGCGAAGCAGAGTTTTATAGCTCTAACGCATATCCACCTCCCACTGACTAACCCCTTTCTCCATTTATTGGATACTTGGGGTGTACAATCTAATTGCAGTGGCTAACACCCAATGAGCGCTCAATAGACACACTTATGTCCATATTTGGAGTCTAGAGGTAAGTGAAACAAAGAAGAAAGGGTCTGGGATGGGTTTCAACTGGTTCAGGCGTATTGGTTGGCTCCCCCGCCCTGTATTCAGCCATATTTGACCTTGGCTTAACTGGCCTTGGCAGTTTCTACGGATCTGCAGGGGTTTAACTCCTTCCGGATTCCTTGCAGAAACCTGAGGGAACTTCACTGTATAAAACCTGAGGGAACTTCACTGTATGCCATCTCTCACAGTCTGATGAAGAATAGGGATGTGGGGAGGAGCTGGGGATGGAAACAGGCAAGGTAAGGAAGGGAGACTGGGGAGAGAGTAAGAAGGCACAGGCCAGGACCAGCAGGGGGCAGAGATGAGATCCTGAAGGAAGGTCAAGAGGAAAGCAGTACCAGGAGTGGGAGGCACAAGAGGTGGGTAGAGGCGGGCGAGGGGAGCACTGGGTGGGGGAGGAGGTGGCAGAGTTCGGGACGCCCCACCATCTTGACCTGGCAGATGAAGAGGAACTACCAGTTCCCAATGTGGTAGCTGTCCAGTCAGAGTGGGAAGATGGTGGCCAGAGCCAGGGAGAGCCCTTGGCCATCAGGTTGTTCAGGTTCAGCTGAGAGTTCTGAATGTACCTTGAGGGTGGGGGAGGGAGAAAATGAGGTGGGGGTATCATCTGACCAGACCACCTAGGAGTCTGGCTGAGGGATCCCCTCCTCATTTGCTGCAGCCATTCCTGTCCCATCCTCAATCTCCCCCATGAAGGATCCCTAGCCTGGCCAAAAGAAATTTCTCCCAAGCATTTAGCACAGTGCTCTCCCCACAATAAGCGTTCAATAGATACCATTAATTGTTTGAATCTCAACCTTTCTCCTAGAGGAGCAAAGAAGTGACCCCCAGCAGAGAGAGGAGGAAAATGACAGGGAGCACTGTTTTATACCCAGCACTTATTTCAGTACTCTGCCTACAGTAATTGCTGATTAGCAATGAATACCCAGGGAATCAGGGGCCTGGGAGGAATCTGGGTGAAACTACATCCTGTACAAGACCTCATCTCCAACCCCACTACTGCCTCCCACCATAAACTAAGTGAACATGACTGTCAACTGCCCACACTCTCTGGATATCCAAATAGGGGTCTGTTTGCGGAGGGTGGGGTGGGGGGGAAAAGAGTGGGATGCAGGTGAGGGAGAGTGAGAGTGAGAGAGAGAGAGAGAGAACAACTGAGGTCACCAAGAACGGGAAGGGTGGGGACTGACTGGACATGTGAATTACAGATGTTGAAGGACAGACAGACAACAGTCAGCACAATACCCAAGCTAGACAGCAATGAGACCGAAATAAAGAGTTTGTGGAACAGGAATAGGAATGTCTCAATGATCAGGTTCTGGTCAGCCATGGGAGCCCTCCTGCATCAGGGGAGGGGGAGGGAGGGGCAGCAGAGAGATGGGAGCAGGAGAAGGAGAAGGAAAAGAAGGAGGAGGAAGACAGAAGGAGGGGAAGAAGGAGGAGGAAAGAGAAGGGTCTATCTGGCCCAGAAGACAGGGTTCTCATCTTCTGTAGAAAGGGCTTTCTGCTGTTTGGAGGCCCTTATAGTGTGGCTGGATATCCCCTCTTAGAAGCATCATGGCCGCCCACCCCTCTTTCCTGTTGTCCCTCCCTCCCTCCCTCCCTCCCTCCCTCCCTCCCTCCCTCCCTCCCTCCCTCCCTCCCTCCCTCCCTCCCTCCCTCCCTCCCTCCCTCCCTCCCTCCCTCCCTCCTCCTTCCTTCCTTCCTTCCTTCCTTCCTTCCTTCCTTCCTTCCTTCCTTCCTTCCTTCCTTCCTTCCTTCCTTCCTTCCTTCCTTCCTTCCTTCCTTCCTTCCTTCCTTCCATCGTATTTATTGAGTGCTTACAGAGCAGAGCATTGTACTAAGCCCTTGGAATGTACAATTCAGCAACAGATAGAGACAATCCCTGCCCAATAATGGGCTCACAGCCTATATGGGGGAGACAGCAAAACAAAACAAGTATCCATCAAGATAAATGGAATCATCACATCATTACACACACATCTTTAACTAAATAGAGCAATAAATAATATATACAAATATGTACAAGTGCTGTGGGGAAGGGAAGGGGAAAGCACAGAGCGGGGGAGTAGGGGAATGGGAAGGGGAGGAGGAGAAAAGGGAAGGGAGGGCTCAGGCTGGGAAAGCCTCCTGGAGGAGTTGAGCTCTCAATAGGGGTTCGAAGAGTGGAAGAGAGTTAGTTTGGCATATGTGGGAAGGGAGGGTATTCCAGGTCAGTGGTAGGACATGGGCCAGGGGTTGAGGGTGGGACATGCGAGAATGAAGCAAAGTGAGGAGGTTAGTGGCAGACGAGCGGAGTGTAAGGGGTGGGCTGTAGAAGGAGAGAGGAAAGTGAGGTAGGAGGAGGCCTGGTGATAGAGAGCTTTGAAGCCAAGAGTGAGCAGTTTTGTTTCATGCAAAGGTTGAGAGGCAACCACTGGAGGTTTTTGAGGAGTGGAGTCACATTCCCAGAGTGTTTCTGTTGCTTTCTCCCTGCTCCCTTCTCAAGTTCTTCACCTAGTCTTGGTGAACCCCATATGGGACAGGGTATGTGTCTACCAACTCTTGTTGTACTGGACTCTCCTATGCACTTAGTACTTAGCACTGTGTACATAGTAAGATCTCAAAAAATACCACTGATTAAACTGGGACACATAAAGGACAGAGATTGGGCTCAATCTAATTACCTTGTACTTATACTAGCTGTTTGTACAGTGCTTGGCATATAATAAGCATTTAACAAATGCCATTGTGCAATAAAAGAGCTGTGGGCAGGGAGCACTCCAGAGGGGAAAGATGGGTCTAAGAGGGTCTGGGGCAGTAAAAGAAGGGCTCACTGAATCCCAGGACTCTGAATCCTAGCCCTCAAAAAGTCAGCTGGACCTACTTCCTGACCCCAAATCAGTAAATGCTTAAACCACCCAGACAAGTAGCCCCACAGCTTCCTTCCCAAGTCTGCTCCAGCCAGAATCATCCTGGCCATAGGGATTCCTCCTTGGTCTCCAAAAGAGAAACTGGACCTAGTGGAAAAAATTTAGGTCTGGGAGTCAGAAGACCTGGGTTCTCATCCTGGCTCTGCCACATATCTGCTGTGTAACCTTGAGCAAGTCACTTAACTTCTCTACACCTCAGTTCCCAAATCTGCAAAATCGGGATTCAATTCATTTTCTCTAACTTAGACTGTGAGACCCTCGTGGGATCTGATTATATTGAATTTATCACTGAGCTTCACACATAGTAAGCGCTTAATAACAGTACTTATTACTAGCTGCACCCAGTTCTCTATCAGTTCTGTGAAGGAAAATTTGGAGGCTGCAGGCCTTTATTTGGGCCTCTTCCCTTCCCTTCATTCTCCCAGTACCCCACCCTCACTCCTTTGGCTACTGCCAAGGTGGACCATCGATTCTTATCCCGGCTCTGCCACTTGTCTGCTGTGTGACTTTGGGCAAATCACTTCACTTCTCAGGGCCTCATCTGCAAAATGGGGAGTAAGGCTGTGAGTTCCACGTGGGACTGAGACTGTGTCCAACTTGATTATCTTGTATCTACTCCAACACTTAGAACCATGCTCAGCAAATAGTAAGTGCTTAAAAATGTCATAATTACTATTATTATTATTATTAGAGGCTAAGTCTGCAGGTGTCAGAGCTTGATCAGAGGCGTAGGGTCTACATCTGCAGGTGTCAAGGCTATGTCAGAGGTGTAGGGTGAGGAGAGACCTGAGGTCTGTCACAAATTAAGTCCTGCAACTGAGGACAGCAGATTGGTGTTGCAGCTAGGCACAATAAATGGTCATCACCCTCAAAATTGCCTTCTCAGCTTGTTCTCCCTCCTTTCCAGACATAACTGATAATTAACTGTTTCTTGTTCTAGAGAATTACATGTAAGAGTATTAATAAATGGATTGAAGTATTTGGCCTAAAATGCTAGGAAACAGGTGGGGAGGGTCCACCCACACATGTCATGTTTTTTCAGAGGATATAAATGTTTTGTGATCTGGGGAGAATGTTTTGATTCCCTCCTTGTGAAAGCAAAATAAGAAATTATTGAAAGTTGGGAAGTGAACCGAGAGAAAGAGAGGGTAGTTGGAGGTAGTAGGAAAAGAGGATCTTGGGCCAGTGGAAAGTTCTGATAAGAGCAGGTGCTAATAATAGCAATAACTGTGATACTTCTTAAACACTTCCACAGGTCAAGCATTTAATAACCACTGGAGGAGATGCAAGACAATCAAGTCGGACACAGTCCCTGTTCCACGGACACAGTCCCTGTTCTTCCCAGGGCTCACTGTTCTAAGTAAGTCGGAAAATGGGAATTTACTTAGATTGTGAACTCCATGCAGGCCAGGAACTGTGTCCAACCTATTTTGCTTTTATCCATCACAGTACTTAAAAGGGATTTTTACACAGATTATGCACTTAATAAAAATCTTTAAAAAGCAAAAGCCCGGACCTTCCCAGAAATGCCAGCCTCACTTCCAGGATACTCAAAACCTGCCCTCAATCATTCACTCATTCTTTCATTCAATAGTATTTATTGAGCGCTTACTATGTGCAGAGCACTGTACTAAGCACTTGCAATGTACAATTTGGCAACAGATAGAGACAATCGAGACAGTCCCTGCCCATTGATGGGCTTACAGTCTAATCGGGGGAGACATCTCATTAACAAAATAAATAGGGTAATAAAAATATATACAAATGAGCTGACAAGCACAGTGCTGAGGGGAGGGGAAGGGAGATGGGGAGGAGCAGAGGGAAGGGGGGGAAGGGGGCTTAGCTGAGGGGAGGTGAAGGGGGGACAAAGAGGGAGCAGAGGGAGCAGAGGGAAAAGGGGAAGCTCAGTCTGGGAAGGCCTCTTGGAGGAGGTGAGCTCTCAACAGGTCTTTGAAGAGGAGAAGAGAGTTAGTTTGGCGGAGGTGAGGAGGGAGGGCATTCCAGGACAGTGGGAGGATGTGGGCCAGGGGTCGACAGCAGGAAAGGCAAGAATTGGGGACGGTAAGGAGGTGGGCAGCAGAGGAGCGGAGTCTATGGGGTGGGCAGAAGAAAGAGAGAAGGGAGGAGAGGTAGGAGGGGGCAAGGTGATGGAGAGCCTTGAAACCTAGAGTGAGAAGTTTTTGTTTCGTGCGGAGGTGATAGGCAACCACTGGAGGTTTTTAAGAAGGGGTGTGACATGCCCAGAGCGTTTCTGTAGGATGATGAGCCAGGCAGCGGAATGAAGAATAGACTGGAGCAGAGAGAGACAGGAGGAAGTTGAGATCAGAGAGAAGGCTGACACAATAATCCATCCGGGATATTATGAGAGCCTGTACCAGTAAGATAGCCATTTGGGTGGACAGGAAGGGGAGGATCTTGGCGACATTATAAAGGTGAGACCAGCAGGTCTTGGTGATGGATTGGAAATGTGGGGTGAATGAAAGAGCTGAGACAAGGATGACACCAAGATTGCGGGCTTGAGAGTTGGGAAGGATGGTCCTACCATCCACAGTGATAGGGAAGTCAGGAAGAGGACAGGGCTTGGGACGGAAGATAAGGAGCTCAGTTTGGGACATGTTGAGTTTTAGGTGGCGGGCAGACATCCAGGTAGAGATGTCCTGGAGTCAGGAGGAGATACGAGCCTGAAGGGATGGGGAGAGGACAGGGGCAGAGATGAAGATTTGTGTGTCATCTGCATAGAGATGATAGTTGAAGCCGTGGGAGTGAATGAGTTCACCAAGGGAGTGAGTGTAGATGGAGAACAGAAGAGGGTCAAAAACTGACCCTTGAGGAACTCCTACAGTTAGAGGATGGGAGGGGGAGGAGGAGCCTGCGGAGACCGTGAATGAATGGCCAAAAAGATAAGAGAAGAACTAGGAGAGGACCGAGTCTGTGAAACAAAGGTGAGATTGGTCAGGAGCTCCGGGACTCTCCTTGCCGCTAGCCTTTTGACTTTGCATTTGATCAGGTCGACCCTTAGTCAAGTCGACTCCCGACCCTGATCATCGCCCACTTATTTACACTATTTTATTGTATCATACTGTATCATGTTGCTATATTACCAATTTCGCATGTTATTGTTTATTGTTGTGAGTGCTGTCACCTACCTCTCTGGCTCACCATGTCCTTCCACAACCCCTCCTCCTGCCCCTTCCAATCCTCCCCTTCCCTTCCCCTCTGTTGCCCAGGTTTTTCCCTCTCTCTCCTCTGCTTCCTCCCCCACTAGTCTCCCCCTCCCTAGAACCCCACTTTACCAGCACCACTCCTCTTCCCCCTCCCTCTACTCTCCCCGCCACCAAGCCCCCTCCTGAAACCCTCCCCCCTTCCTTCTTCCCCACCCACGCCCCATCCCAGTTTTCCTGTCCCACCGCCACCCCTCCCCCCCACCAATCCAGGGCTCCGCCACCTCGTTCCCATCCAAACCCTCCCCTCCCCATATTCTCCCCCTTCTCCGCCCCTTGCACCAACAGCTACTTTCAAGTTTGGTCTCTGGAACCCCCACTCCATTACAGGTAAAGGTCAACCCTTAATCAAGTCAACCCCCAACCCTGGTCATTGCCCATTTATTAACACTATTATATTGTATCATACCGTATTATGTTGCTATATTACTGATTTTGTTTGTTATTGTTTATTGTTGTCAATGCTGCCACCCACCTCTCTGGCCTCAACATGTCCCTCCACCCCCCCGCCCCTTCCTATCCTCCCTTTCCCCTTCCCCTCTCATGCCCAGCTCTTTCCCGCTCTCTCCTCTGCCTCCTCCCCACCTCCTCTCCCCCGCCCTAGAACCCCGTTTTACCAGCGCCACCCCTCTTCCCCCTCCCCCTACTGTCCCCCCCACCAAGCCCCCTCCTCACCCCCTCCCCCCTTCCCTCTTCCCCACCCACGCTCCATCCCAGTCCTCCTGTCCCACCACCACCCCTCCTCCCCCCTCCCCATCCAGGGCTCCACCACCTCGTTCCCATCCAAACCCTTCCCTCCCCGTGTTCTCCCCCTTCTCCCCGCCTTGCACCCACAGCTACTTTCAAGTGTGGCCTCTGGAACCCCCACTCCATTATAGGTAAACTACCTTTCATCCATGACCTTTTCCTTTCCCGCTCTCTCCTCCTCCTCGCCCTTACGGAAACTTGGCTCACTCCTGAAGATACCGTCTCCGCAGCTGCTCTCTCCAGCAGTGGCCTCTCCTTCTCTCACTCCACCAGACTCACCAGAAAGGGAGAAGGCGTCGACATCCTCCTCTCACCCTGTTGCCGCTTCCGCCCTATACCTCTTCCCCCTTCCCTCTCCTTCCCCTCCTTCGAAGCCCATATCATTTGCCTCTACCTCCCCCTCCAGATAGTTGTAGCTGTCATCTACCACCCTCCTGGTCCCACCACCTTCTTCAATCCACCTAGACCCCTTTCTCACCTTCCTTCTCTCCTTCTCTCTGCCCACTCTGATCCTCGGAGACTTCAACATTCACATGGATGTACTCGGTGACTCCTCTGCCTCCCGCCTGCTATCCATCCTCGACTCTGCCAACCTCCTGCTCCACCATACCTCGCCCTCTCACCGACTCGGTCACACCCTCGATCTCGTCATCTCCTACTGCTGCATTACCTCCTCCCTCACCAACTCTGAAATCCCTCTCTCTGACCATAACCTTCTCACCTGCCTCATCTCTCACACACTGCTTAGAATTCCTTAACTCCATTCTCTCCTGGACCCCCTCCAATCTGGCTTCCATCCCCTCCACTCTACCGAGACTGCTCTCTCTAAGGTCACCCATGACCTTCTTCTTGACAAATCCAATGGCTCCTACTCCATTCTAATCCTCCTTGACTTCTCTGCTGTCTTTGACACTGTCGACCATCCCCTCTTCCTCCACACCTTATCTCACCTTGGCTTCACGGACTGTGTCCTCTCCTGGTTCTCCTCTTATCTCTCTGGCCGGTCATTCTCGGTCTCCTTCGCAGGCGCCTCCTTCCCCTCCCATCCTTCAACTGTTGGAGTTCCTCAAGGGTCAGTTCTTGGCCCTCTTCTGTTCTCCATTTACACTCACTCCCTTGGTGAACTCATTCGCTCTCACGGCTCTGACTACCATCTCTATGCAGATGACATGCAGATAATAATGTTGGTATTTGTTAAGCGCTTACTATGTGCCGAGCACTGTTCTAAGCGCTGGGGTAGACATAGGGGAATCAGGTTGTCCCATGTGGGGCTCACAGTCTTAATCCCCATTTTACAGACGAGGGAACTGAGGCACCGAGAAGTTAAGTGACTTGCCCAAAGTCACACAGCTGGCAAGTGGCAGAGCCGGGGTTCGAACCCATGACCTCTGACTCCAAAGCCCGTGCTCTTTCCAGTGAGCCGCGCTGCTTCCCAGAAGGGGAGTGACATGCCTAGAACGTTTTTGCAGGAAGATGAGCCAGGCAACAGACTGAAGAATAGACTGGAGCGGAGCGAGAGAGAAGGAAGGGAGATCAGAGAGAAGGCTGACACAGTAGTCTAGCCAGGATATAATGAGAGCCTGTAGCATTAAGATAGCCATTTGAGTGGAGAGGAAAGGGCAGATCTTGGCGGTGATACTGTAAAGGTTTGTGTATGTGTTTGTTTCATGTGTGCTTCTGGTCTGAGCCCAAAGTGTATCTGTGTGAGACTCTATGCAGGTTTGTGCCTGCAGACGTGTCTGCATGTTTGTTCGAACTGGGACCTTTGGGTGGGTTTTTTTTCCTTTCCGCGGGGACTATGGGAGAGATAAATTGGGCAGGAGAGAGCATGAGAGAGGCGGAGGAGAGGGGGCAACGGGGGAGGAGAGAGAAGATGTGGCGAGGGTGTGTCTGTGTGTCTCCAAATTTATTTGTGCACCAATCCCAGGGGTAACTGGAGAGAGAGAGATAAGAGACAGGAGGGCGGAGACAGAGACACAAAGAAAGAGAGAAAGGAGGCAGAGAAAGACAGGAGACACAGAACAGAGAGAGAGAGGACACAGAGAAGAGAGTAAGGCTATGGAGACAGGAGACAGAGAGAGATAGAAAGGAGAGAGAGACAGAGGAAAGAGAGTCAAAGAGACAGAGAGAAAGGAGAGGGAAGACAGGAGAGAGAGAGAAGGGAGAAAGACACAAGAACGGAGATAGAAAGGAGACAGAGTGAAATGAGAGGGAGATGGAGGGAGGGGCCCGCAGACGGGGCTGGAGGGGCAGAATGCAGAGCCATCAAGAGACGTGGAGAAGCAGAGAGACTGAAAGAGTGCCGAACTGTACATTCCAAATGCTTAGTCCAGTGCTCTGCACATAGCAAGTGCTCAAGAAATACGATTAAACTGAATGAATGAATGAGAGTGTCCTCCTCTCCGTGTGGGATGCCCTTCCAGCCAGCGCCTCCCTGGCAGGGGAGGGGGGAGGGAGGTCCGGGCACAGGCTGTCCTCGTCCCTAAATCCCCGCCTCGGGGGCCAGAACTTGGAGGGTTGGGCTTTGGTCAAGGAACTGCCGGCAATGACACCCAGGGCTCGTGCAAACACGTGCCGACCTGTACACAAGCGCACATACACAAAGGTACACACCCTCGGGGGCTCCACCCGCGGATCTAAGGGTGCGGGGGGGGGGGGGGGGGCTCGTGTGCATCCATTTACTCAGTTGTACTTATTGAGTGCTTACTGTGTGCAGAGCACTGTACTGAGCGCCGGGAAAGTACACTTCGGCATCAGATAGAGATGATCCCTACCCAACAACGGGTTCCCAGTCCAGAAGGGGGGGGGGGGGGGGACGGACAGGAAAGCAAGTAAACGGGCATCAGTAGCATCAATACAAATAAACAGCATTATAGATATACACACATCAGTAGTAAAGGAAATCGAATAATGCGTATGAGCGTCAGGGGCGTTAGATTGGGAGCGCAGGGCCGGATCCAGGGGGCTTGGGGGCAGGAAGGGGTCAGGGGCTAGTAAGGGGGGGTGGGGGCTGGTCGCCAGGAGCAGGTGGGCGGGAGACAGATGTATGTGTGTATTTGTGTTGTGGGTGGGTGGGGGCCCAGATGCCCCCAACGCCAGGAGCTCGTTAGGGGCAGGGCACATGTCTCTTAATTCTGTTGTATTGGACTCTCCAGGCGCTCAATATAGTGCTTCGTTGAGAGTAAACGCTCAATAAATACCAATGATTGATTGATTGATCGATTGGAACCCGCTGGGCCCTGGAGTGTATGTGGGAAGAGGGGCATTTCGAGCTGGAGGAACCCGCACACGGTGGGGCGGGAGCACTGCGACGCCCTCCATCTTGGGAATGGTCTCGCCATGGGGGGAGGGGGAGGAAAAATTAGAGCCAAGCAACTGGAGGAGTTCATTCATTCACGCATTAAATGGTGTTTATTGAGCACTTACTATGTGCACAACTCTCTACTAAACGCTTGGGAGACTGCAATATAACAAAAAGCAGGCACATTTCCTAAACAGAAGGAGCTCGCCTTCTAGAGCGGGGCCGTTTACGTGTATCATATACACTCAGACGTGTGAGTATATATGGTATATAGAGAAGCAGCGTGGCTCAGTGGAAAGAGCACGGGCTTGGGAGTCAGAGGTCATGAGTTCGAATCCCGGCTCTGCCACTTGTCAGCTGTGTGACTGTGGGCAATTCACTTAACTTCTCTGTGCCTCAGTTACCTCATCTGTAAAATGGGGCTTAACTGTGAGTCTCATGTGGGACAACCGGATTACCCTGTATCTACCCCAGCGCTTAGAACGGTGCTCGGCACATAGTAAGCGCTTAACAAATAGCAATATTATTATTCATTCAATACTATTTATTGAGCGCACTATGTGCAGAGCATTGTACTAAGCGCTTGGAATGAACAAGTTGGCAACAGATAGAGACAGTCCCTGCTGTTTGACGGGCTTACAGTCTAATTTTTTATTATGAATACGGCCCCACTCTCACATATAGACACACACACACACACACAACCACAAGCATTCCCGAGAAGCCACCAAACACCCACAGAGAAACGTCCACACTGACGAGTAGGTTCACATAGACCCTCGCCTACGGAGGAACACGCGTACACATAGGGACCTACATGGACACGCACACAGAGATAGACGCAGAAACACCAAGGGGTTAATTATAAAGACCCAGTGTTACACACACAGACCGAGACGCACATATATACACGCTGATGGCCAGGGCCGTACAGATATATCCATATACATCTATAGGTACCTGGCCACGCCCACGAAACCCTTCCCTCTAGATGTCACCTCGTCGTAGGTGGGAAAGGTGTGCACTGACTCCGCGCACTGTACTCTCACAAATGCTCAGCGCCAAGCTCCGCACACTGTAAGCTCTTGAGAAAGACCACCGATGGCAGACCCCCGGAGTCCCACCTACACGCAGACGTAGAGAGGCAGGCGTACACACACAGACCCTCGTGCTTGCGGATCCGTCCACGGAGGAGGTAACCGAGGCCCCCCGCCGCTCCTCGGGAAGTCCGGAGACGACACCGGGGAGAGATGCCTCGTGTCGTCTCCGGACTTCCCGAGGAGCGGCGGGGGGCCTCGGTTACCTCCTCCATCGAACGAGGACGAGACCGTGAGGCTCGAGGGGGGACGGGGGGGACGCGGACCACGTCCCATCCGATCCGTCTGTGATCTACCCCGGCCGTAGGACCCGGAACGGAGGAAGCGTACTAAGGAGAGAACGTAGAGAAAAAAAGGGGCAAGGGGGGCCGGGGGGCCAGGGGGGCCGGGGCGCCATGGACCGGGCGGAGCTGGGCAAGGGGCTGGTGGCCCAGCTGGAGCGGCTGTCCACCTGCCCGCTCTGCGGCGCGGCCTTCCAGGACCCGGTGCTGCTGGACTGCGACCACAGCTTCTGCCGCCGCTGCGTCGGCCGCAGGTGGGACGGCCAGGCCCGGGCCGGCGCGGGGCTCAGCTGCCCCGGCTGCGGCCACCTCTGCCCCCGCCGCAGCCTCCGCACCAACGTGCGTCTGGACGTGGAGGTGCGCATCAGCTGCGGGCTGCGGGACCGGCTGGGGGACGCGGGGAGCCGGGCCGGGCGCCGCCGCGGGGGCCGCATCCCCACCATGGGCTCGCAGGACCCCCAGGGAGAGGTGAGGAGGCGCGCGGAGACGGGGACGGGGACGGGGACCGGGACTGCCACGGGGACGGAGGGAGCCCGGGGGTTCCGGCGGGGGGCTCGGGCCGGGGTCCCGGGCGGGGAGCCGGACCCCGGCGGTGGGGGGCGGGGCCGGGCTCCCGGCTGGCTGACGGGGACCGGGTCGACCGAGCCTCGCGGGGGCGGGCGGGCGGGTGGCCGTGTGCCTGTGTCTGTGTTGGGGGATACGGCTGGACCCCCCCCCCTCCCCTCCCGGGCAGCTCCCCGAGGGCCGTGGATGAGAACACACACCCCCCAACCCCGGGCACGGGGCGCCGGGTCAGGCCCGCGAAGGAGGAGGGTGGGCCGGCCGCCTGGCCGCTCGCCTTTTCGGCCCGTCCGGCCGTCGGGGTTGTTGATGGTCACTCGGTCAGCCGGTTGGTCATTCCATCGAATGTATTGAGCGTTCCCCGTTGGCCGAGCCCCGGACCGAGCACTTGGGAGAGGAGCAGGGAACGGAGTCGGCAGACGCCTTCCCGGCCCACCGCAAGCTTCCGGTCTAGAGCCGAAGACGGACATTAAAATCCACTACGGATGGATACCGCCCCCCCCCCCCCCCCCGCCGGATGTGAACCAAGGTGGGAGGGGGAGAGATAAAGAGAGGCCTGCGGCTGAGGGCAGGACGCCTGGGTCCAGCCCCTGATTCCCGGGCTCCCAGTCCCCCGTCCCGGGACCACAGCCTCTCCCCGTCCCCTGCCAGCCTCCGCCTCCCTGGCCCAGTTTCGTTTCCGCCCTTTGAAGCTCTCCACAGGACTAATTAGTTTCGTTGCGATTATGGTAACGAGACTAATTAGTCCCGGGGCAAAGCCGACCCCCAGCAGCCTCGCCCCACCACTCCTGCCCTGGCGTGGCATGGAAATGCCAGAGAGCATGGTCACGATTGCCCCTGGCCCTGCAGCCAGAATGGTCCGGTGGGGCGGGAGAGGTTAGGAGAGCAGACTGTTCTACCCTGACGATGCCATCCCAGAGGCAGCTGCTTCAGCAAAGACCCCTGGAACCTGGCCGGAGTGAGGCCTTGACACCCATCGCCCGAGGACGGATTCTTTCGAGAATAGACACTGGGAAAGAGAAAGAGAGACTCAGGGATGGAAAGGCCTGAATTTTATACAGTATTTATTCTATGAGGTGAATTGCATTATTCGAGTATTTTGGACATGGCAAATTGAATGATTTGACTATTTTGGATGTGGTGAATTGAATTATTTAATGATATTAGAGCTCCCCTATCAGGAGAAATATTCTTATGTGTTACTCGACCATGGCAAAAATACCTAGGGCCCACTCGGGAGTAATTCACTTATGGTTCGTTCTTATGTGGTGAGGCGGCAAGCTCTCAACCATGTTGTTCTTCTCACTTGGGAGGAATCCATGAGCATCATCTGGGAGAAATCCGCTTATGTGTTATGTACGCATGGTGATGCACCTGGCTTCCAGCCCCTCGAGCGTTCATTAGAACGGGGACACTCACCCATCCTATGGCTCCTCTTGTGGGGGAGGCAGAATGGGCATCTCGCACTCTGGGCAGAGGTGACCTGCAGCCAGCTGCTGCAAGTCTCAACCCGCTGCACAGAAAGTCAGAGGCCACAGATTACCTGTGCTCCTAGGCTATTCCAGTTTCTGGAATTGCAGATCTACATCTCTGCCCCTTTCCTCTCCCCCTCCCATCAAGCTCGCATCTCCTCCTGCCTCCAGGATGTCGGCCCGCCATCTAAAACTCAACATGGGCAAGACTGAGCTCCTCATCTTTCCTCCCAAGCCCAGTCCTCTCCCAGACTTCCCTATCACCATGGATGGCACGACCATTCTTCCTGTCTCTCAGGCCTGCAATCCTGGTGTCATCTTTGACTCGCCTCTCTTGTTCACCCCACACATCCTATCCGTTACCGTGACCTGCTGGTTTCACCTTTACAATATCACCAAGATCCGCCCTTCCCTCTCCACCCAAATGGCTACCTTACTGTTACAGGCTCTTGTTATATCCCAGCTAGACTACTATGTCAGCCTTCTCTCTGATCTCCCTTCCTCCTCTCTTGCCCCGTGAAAAAGTCTATTCTTCACTCCGCTGCCCGCTCATCTTCCTGCAGATACCCTCTGGGCATGTACTCCCTTTCTTAAACACCTCCAGTGGTTGCCTATCAACCTCCGCTCCAAACAAAAACTCCTCACTCTAGACTTCAAGGCTCTACATCACCTTGCCCCTTCCTACCTCTCCTCTCTTCTCTCTTTCTACTGCCCACCACGCAGGCTCCGCTCCTCTGCTGCCCACCTCCTCACCGTCCCTCGGTCTCGCCTATCCCGCCGTCGACCCCTGGGCTACGTCCTCCCACGGTCCTGGAATGCCCTCCCTCCTCACCTCTGCCAGGCTAATTCTCTTCCCCTCTTCAAAACCCTACTTAAAACTCACCTGGTCCAAGAGGCCTTCCCAGACTGAGCTCCTCTTCTCCCTCTAAAAAAAAAGTTGGTATTTGTTAAGCGCTTACTATGTGCCGAGCACTGTTCTAAGCGCTGGGGTAGACATAGGGGAATCAGGTTGTCCCACGTGGGGCTCACAGTCTTAATCCCCATTTTACAGATGAGGGAACGGAGGCACAGAGAAGTTAAGTGACTTGCCCACAGTCACACAGCCGACAAGTGGCAGAGCTGGGATTCGAACTCATGAGCCCTGACTCCAAAGCCCGTGCTCTTTCCACTGAGCCACGCTGCTTGCTCTTGCTCTAGAGGTACTTCCTCTACCACTCCCCTTCACCTCTCCACAGCTTAACTCTCTTTTCCTCCCATCTCCCTCTGCTCCTCCCCCTCTCCCTTCCCATCCCCTCAGCACTGTACTTGTCTGCTCAACTGTATATATTTACATTACCCTATTTATTTTGTTAATGAAATGTACATCGCCTTGATTCTATTTAGTAGCCATTGTTTTTACCAGATGTTCTTCCCCTTGCCTCTATTTATTTCCTTTGTTCTTGTCTGTCTGTCTCCCCCGATTAGATTGTAAGCCCGTCAAATGGCAGGGACTGTCTCTATCTGTTGCCAACTTGTTCATTCCAAGCTCTTAGTACAGTGCTTAGCACATAGTAAGCGCTCAATAAATACTATGGATTGAATGAATGAATGAACACTCCCTCCCCCTGCAAATCTTTGCTACTCCCCCACAAAGATTCTCTTGATCCCATCCGTCTTTCCAAAAGCATCTCTCCCCACCTGGCCCCCCGTCCTCACTTCCCACTCTCAATGATCAGGTCTCCGCTCTCAACTCCACCCTCTCTACTCATCTAAACTCTCTCGCCCCCCTTTCCCTCCGCCGCTCTTGCTCCACTAACCCACAGCCCTGGGTTACCACCTCTGTCCGCCTCCTACGCGCCTATACTCGAGCTGCTGAGCGCTGCTGGCGAAAGTCTAAGCACCAAGCCGACCTCATACATTTCGAATTTATCCTTTCCTGCCTTAACTCTGCCCTCTCCTCTGCCAGGCAAAACTTCTTCTCCCTCATCGACACCCATGTCCATCACCATCCCCCGAATTGTTCCGGACCTTTAACTCTCTCCTTAGGCCCCCTGTTCCTCCGCCTCCCCCATCTCTCACCCCCAATGATCTGGCCACCTATTTCCTCACGAAAATCAACACAATCAGGTCTGAGCTCCCCAAAGTCACCCCTCCGCCTCTCCCCTCCCCCACACCAACCCTCTCCCCTACTTTCCCATCCTTCCCTGCAGTACCTTCAGAGGAGATCTCCTCCCTCCTTGCAAGTGCCACCCCCTGCACCTGCGCCTCGGACCCCATTCCCGCTCACCTCTTAAAAAACATCGTCCCTGCCCTCCTCCCTTCCTTAACTTCTATCTTTAACCACTCAATCTCCAATGACTCCTTCCCCTCTGCCTTCAAACATGCCCACGTCTCCCTCATCCTAAAAAAACCCACTCTTGACCCCTCTTCCCCCTCCAGTTATCGCCCTATCTCCCTACTACCCTTCCTTTCCAAAATCCTAGAATGAGTCGTCTACAATCGATGCTTAGAATTCCTTAACTCCCATTCTCTCCTGGACCCCCTCCAATCTGGCTTCTGTCCCCTCCACTCTACCGAGACTGCTCTCTCTATGGTCACCCATAACCTCCTTCTTGCCAAATCCAATGGCTCCTACTCCATTCTAATCCTCCTTGACCTCTCTGCTGCCTTTGACACTGTCAACCATCCCCTCCTCTTCCATACCTTATCTCACCTTGGCTTCACAGACTCTGTCCTCTCCTGGTTCTCCTCTTATCTCTCTGGCCGGTCATTCTCGGTCTCCTTCGCAGGCGCCTCCTTCCCCTCCCATCCTTTAACTGTTGGAGTTCCTCAAGGGTCAGTTCTTGGCCCTCTTCTGTTCTCCATTTACACTCACTCCCTCGGTGAACTTATTCGCTCTCACGGCTTTGACTACCATCTCTATGCAGATGACATGCAGATCTACATCTCTGCCCCTGTCCTCTCCCCCTCCCTTCAGGCTCGCATCTCCACCTGCCTCCAGGACGTCTCCACCTGGATGTTGGCCCGCCACCTAAAACTCAAACATGAGCAAGACTGAGCTCCTCATCTTCCCTCCCAAGCCCGGTCCTCTCCCAGACTTCCCTATCGCCGTGCATGGTACGACCATCCTTCCCGTCTCTCAGGCCCGCAACCTTGGTGTCATCTTTGACTCGGCTCTCTCCTTCACCCCACACATCCGATCCATTACCAAAACCTGCTGGTCTCACCTTTATAATATCACCAAGATCCGCCCTTTCCTCTCCACCCCAATGGCTACCTTACTGCTATAGGCTCTCGTAATATCCTGGCTAGATTACTGTGTCAGCTTTCTCTCTGATCTCCCTTCCTCCTCTCTCTCCCTGCTCCAGCCTATACTTCACTCCCCTGCCTGGCTCATCTTCCTGCAGAAACGCTCTGGTCATGTCACTCCCCTTCTTAAATACCTCCAGTGGTTGCTTATCAACCTCCGCACAAAACAAAAACTTCTCACTCTAGGCTTCAAGGCTCTCCATCACCTTGCCCCTTCCTACTTCTCCTCCCTTCTCTCTACTGCCCACTCCGCACCCTCCGCTCCTCTGCCGCCCACCTGCTCACCGTCCTCCGTTCTCGCCTATCCCGCCGCCGACCTCTGGGCCACGTCCTCCCGCGGTCCTGGAATGCCCCCCCCCTCACCTCCGACAATCTATTTCTCTTCCCCTCTTCAAAACCCTAGTTAAAGCTCATCTCCTCCAAGAGGCCTTCCCAGACTGAGCTCCCCTTTTCCCTCTGTTCCCTCTATCCCCCCTTCACCTCTCCACAGCTAAACCCTCTATCCCCACTTTCCCTCTACTCCTCCCCTTCTCCCATCCCATCTCCTCAGCATTGTACTCATTTGCTCAACATCTATATCTTCATTACCCTATTTATTCTGTTAGTGAGATGTACATCACCCTGATTCTACTTATTTGCTATTGTTTTAATGAGATGTATTGACTGTATTTATTGCCATTGTTCTTGTCTGCTAGTCTCCCCCGATTAGACTGTAAGCCCGTCAAAGGGCAGGGACTGTCTCTGTTACCGATTTGTACATTCCAAGGCTTAGTACAGTGCTCTGCACATAGTAAGCACTCAATAAATACTATTGAATGAATGAATAATGTGTGAGGAGAAGGGGATGGTCTACAGTGTTAAGGCAGCTGAGAGGTCAAGGCTGGCCAGCCAGTCACCTCGCTTCTCTCTCATTCAGGACTCTCTCCCTTTTTCCTGCTCTGCTCCTGTAAACTCTCCAACCTCATCAGCAGGGAGATTTGGGGCATGTTGAAGGTCCCAACTGTGGTCCCGGGAGGGCAGAGGCTGCAAGAATGAGCCTTGGGCCTTGGTGGCCTGCTGCAATATGGATGCCTGCTCATCCCTAGACTGGATGCTCTTTCTTTCCACTCCATTTTCACCTGAGATCATGAGCTCTGTGTCGGAAAGGACTCGGTCCCATCTGATTAACTCCTATCTGCCCTAGTGCTTGACTCAGAATAAGTGTTCAACAAATCCCACCAATATTACAGTTTAGAAGCGGAAATATTAATATTACTCTCCTGACCAAGACCAGCTGGATTATTAGATTATTATATCCGGGATGTAATAATGATAACTGGGGTATTTGTTTAGCACTTACTAGGTACCAAGCACTATACTACTACTACTAATAATAATGTTGGTATTTATTAAGCACTTATTATGTGCAGAGCACTGTTCTAAGCACTTGGGGGAGATACAGGATGATCAGGTTGTCCCACATGGGACTCACAGTTTTAATCCCCATTTTGCAGATGAGATAACTGAGGCACAGAGAAGTTAAGTGACTTGCCCACAGTCACACAGCTGACAAGTGGCGGAGCTGGGATTCAAACCTATGACCTCTGACTCCCAAGCCCAGGCTCTTTCCACTGAGCCATGCTGCTTCTCTAACCACTGGGGCTACATACAAGATCAGTTGGGGACTTTATGTTTTCTTTCCTGTTTATTTTTTCTTGGACAACTCATTAACCTCCCTTCTTTGATGAGATGGGATCTACCTTAAGGACCCTGGGGCAAGGGTAAAAGCAAGAATGGAGAGGAAAGGAATAATAACAATTTGGGTACCTGTTAAATGCTTTCCAAGCACTTTCTAAGCAGTGGGGTAGATATCAGGTCCCACATGGGGTGCTCACAGTCCAAGTTAGAGTGACAACAGATGCTGAATCCCCATTTTACAGAAGAGGGAACTGAGGTAGAGAGAAGTGAAATGACTTGCTCAAGGTCACACAGCAGACAAAATAAGCTCCAAACCAGATGAGCCTGAATGGTTTTACTTGCCCACCACCTGGATAGGAGTTGAAAGGAGAGGGATATAAGTAAATCAATTATAAGAAAAGACTAAAAACAAAGGGGAACACAAAGTCTCTCACACTTTCATTCTACAAATGAAAATGACCAATCCATCAAGCCATGTTATTTATTAAGCATTAATATAGATGGAGCAGTGGACTAAGTATTTGGCAGAGCACAATTCAGTGGGTAGACATAATTAATGCCCTCAAGAAGCTTACAAAATAATTTTCCCCAAGGTGTCCATAAGGAATGACATTAACTAAATATGTATTCTCTGCCACCCACTGGAAAGACAGGGAAAGGGAACAAGGGATGAGGGTGGGCAGGAGGGGGGCGCATCTGTAGCAAGAAACCCCACCTCAAAGCTGGAGATTCAGGGATCAGCTGCAATCCTGAGATTTAGTCTAACAGCCTCTCTTCTCTTCCTAAACCCTGAAAGAGTTCCATGAGATTTGCCCAAGGTCACATAGCAGAATGGAGCTTAATCAGTTCAATCAATCAGAGGTATTTACTAAGCACCTACTGAAGGCAAAACACTGCATTTAAGAGAGTCCCCTTCAGGTGCAAGACACAGGTTCCTTACCCTCCAGGAGATTAGAATTGAGTCCAGCTCCCAAAACCGTAGAGTCAAGAGTGGGCTGATACTACTACTTCAGACTCCCGGCCATCAGATCCCTCCTGCCCTAGGACCATAGGTGGACTCATAAGAACTGGAATATCCCTGTCTCTGATCTGCCAGGTCACACGACTACTCCTGAATCTCAAGGATTGGGTGGGGGAAAAGGATTTGTACCAGAAAAGACCAGGAAACTACAGTTCTCCTGAGGGATGTATTCTACATAAGAGTCCATCTGGTCTGGGTCAAGCTGTTCCCACTTTTATTGGGAGATGCTCATGGTTACATCTTTGAATGTCACCAGTCCCTAAAATTGAAAGGAGGGTGGGGGTCAGGAAGAGACTGAGAGGAAGAAAGAAGGAGAGGGAAATAGGAGGGAGAAAGGAGAGAGAAGGAGAGGGAGAGAAAGAGAAGGGGAGGGAAGGAGAGAGAAGGAGAGATGAAGAGAGGAGGGTAGTGAGAAAGAGAAGGGTAGAGAGGAAGAGTGGGAGGGAGAGAGAAAAGGGAAGTCACTTAACTTTGCTGTACCTCATTTACCTCATCTGCAAAATGGGGACACAATACCTGTTGATACAATACCTATTCCCCATCCTGTATAGTCTGTGAGCCCCATGTGGATCAGGGACTGTGTACAGCCAGATGACCTTGTATCTATTTCAGCATTTAGTACAGTGCTTGGTATTCAGGTTTCTTACAACTTTAACAATTATTATGATTTCAGGCAGGAGAGGGAAATAGTCACCTGGAAACCAGCTTGGAGGAGTTCAGCTGCCAGCTCCTGGCCCCTAGGGTTCCCCTCCTGGGGAGCAAGTGGGGCTGGGGAAGGAGAAGGGAGAGTCAGAGAGGCTGGGAGCTTCCCCTCACCTGAGAGCTGCCCCCTTGCCTCCCACCAGGGGTTTAGAGGGAGCCACTCTGTCTACATGGCCAAAACTATAACTCATTTTTCCTTACCATCAGGGAACTCAGAAGGTCTCATCCTCAATCCTTAGTGATCAGTGGTATTTACTGAGCACTTCAACTTAAACTTACATTCTTCTGGGGTGTGATTGACGGGACACATTTGTTCAGGTGACTGGGGTGATCAGAGAATTTGAGAGGCAGCGTGATCTAGTGGAAAAAGCTCAGAACTGGGAGTCAGAGGCCTGGGTTCTAATCCTGCATCTGCCACTTGTCTGCTGTGTGACTTTGGGTAAGTCATTTAACTTCTCTGGGCTTCAATTACCTCATTTGGAAAATGGGGATTAAGACTGTGAACTCTGTGTGTCTAATCTGGTTATCTTGAATTTAATCCAGCACGTTGTACAGTGCCTGGTTCACATTAAGTACTTAACAAATGCCATTTAAAAAACTGATTCAAGTCAATCAAGTCCTTAGCAGCCCCAGGAAATTATCCATTTCAACTAACACTATTGTACCAAGTGGTTGGTACCTTGATAAATACGATTGACTGGCTGAGATGATCTCGCTTCAGTTACCTCATTTGGAAAATGGGGATTAAGACTGTGAACTCTGTGTGGAACCTGAATTGTGTCTAATCTGGTTATCTTGAATTTAATCCAGCACGTTGTACAGTGCCTGGTTCACATTAAGTACTTAACAAATGCCATTTAAAAAACTGATTCAAGTCAATCAAGTCCTTAGCAGCCCCAGGAAATTATCCATTTCAACTAACACTATTGTACCAAGTGGTTGGTACCTTGATAAATACGATTGACTGGCTGAGATGATCTCGCTTGCCTGGTCTAGCTTAAGGGTTCTGAGGCTGGAGGGTGGACAAGACAATGCCTAATCCCTCAAGATTCCTTTCAGGTTGCTCAGACTTTGACTGTCAGGGGATGCCAGCCCTCTACACTGACTCCTGCCTCCATCATAGCTCTCCCAGAGATTCACCATTGTCTTGTAGTGACCCAAGCTCTTTCAGGCTGAGGCTCCACTGCTCTCTTAACTCCATTTTCAGGCCACAGGCACACAACTGGGCCTTGGACCAGGGGTCCGGATGGCCCCAGACTCGGGGACAATGGGACGGCCATCGAGGGCACCCCCTCCTCTGCCACTTCCTGTCCATGGTATGGGTTGTTACCAAGAAAGGACCCTCCCCACCCCTGGCCCCCACTCTTCTCAGTCAACCCTGGCCCAGGACTGGCAGAAGACACTGAGGGGGCTGGAGATAGTTCCCCATCCCTTTCGATCATAACTGTTGTCTTCAAAGCTCTCTAACACCTTGCCCCCTCCCATCTCACCTCCCTCTCTCCTTTTACATCCCAGCCCACACATTCTTACTAACCTTACTCGTTCTCCCATGTTCCACTATCGACCCTTGGCCCAAGTCCTACCTCTGGCCTGGAATGCCCTCCCTTCTCAAATACACCCAACAATCACATGTCCCCTCTTCAAAGCCCTACTGAAGGCTCACCTTCACCAGGAGACCTTCTCAGACTAAGCCCCCCTTTTCCTGTGCTCCACCTCTCCTCCCCTTTGTCGTGACTTGCTCCCTTTGCTCTACCCCTCCCCAAGCACTTGTGTATATATGTACGCATTTATAATTCTGTTTATATTAATAATGTGAATATATATCTATAATTCTATTTGCTTTTGTATTGGAAACTCACTTCACTTCTGGGTTACCTCATCTGTAAAATGGGGATTAAGTACTTGTTCTCCCACCTAGTTATTTTATGAGCCTATATGGGTTAGAGTTTGTGTCTGACCTGATCATCATGTAACTTCCCCAGTACTCAGAACAGTGCTTAACACATGGTAAGCACTTAACAAGAACCACAATCATCATTATGATTATTATTATTCTTTCCTCCTGGGATCTCTACTTCAGGGATCTCCTCCAAAGCCCAGAGGCTTGGTACAGCCTCTGTGCCTTCCTCTTTCTAGACTGTAAACTTGTTGTGGGCAGGGAATGTGTCTGTTGTATTGTTGTACTGTACTGTCTGAAGTTTTTAGTACAGTTCTCTGTACACAGTAAGTGTTTAATAAATAAAATTGACGGGCTGATTGCCCAGCTGCTCTACTTGTAAAGCTTCCTAAAGCAGAGGGCTGGGAGGGAAAGAGAAAGTCTTTGCTATCTTAGGTTAAGAATAATGATGGAACTTATATAACACTTGCTATGTGCCAATCCTTGCAATGATGAGATCACTCCCCATCCCTGTCGCAGAGGGATGCAGCCTCCTCTGCTCCTACAGACCCCAAATTTGCTCCTCTCCCAACAGTTAATAATTATTCAGTGGTATTTATTGAGTGTATACTGTGCGCAGTACTAAGCACTTGGGACAGTACAATATAACTGATTTTGCAGACATGTTTACCTCCCACATGGAACTTCCAGTTCAGAGGGAGAGGTAGATAAGAATATAAATAAAGTGATTATTATTATTAAGTTTGGTGTTTATTATGCAAAATATTCCAAGTGTTGAACCTAGCACTGGGTAGATACAAGTTGGACTTGGTCCCTGACCCACATGGGGATCACAGTCTAAAGAGGAACAGGTATTGATCTCCCATTTTGAAGATTGGAAACCTGAGACCCAGAGAAATGAAGTAACTTGTTAAAGTCATCCAGCAGGTAAGTGGTGGAGCCAGGATTAGAACCTAGGTGTTCCTGACTCCTAGGTCTGAGCTCTTACCATTAAGCTGCATTGTCATCCAGTTGGTTCAGGGGTTAGTTCATTTTACGTTGGAAACGTATCTATCATCTCTGTTGTATTGTACTCTCCGAAGTGTTTAGTATGGTGTTCTAGACTGTAAGCTCATGGTAGGAAGGGAATGTGTCTGTTTATTGTTTATTGTACTCTCCCAAATGCTTTATATGGTGCTCTGCACATAGTAAGCACTCAGTAAATACGATTGAACGATTGAATGAATGTTCTGCACTCAGTAAGTGCTCAAAAAACACCATTGATTGACCTCTAGTCTCAAACTCATTCTGTGAGGGGAACATGCCTACCAACTCTGTCATAGTGTACTCTTCCAAACACTCATGCAGTTCCCTGCATATGGTAAGCTTTTAATCAATACCACTGACGGATTCTGTGTTACCCTCATTTGGCTTTACTGTTCTCTCGGTGCAGAACACAGATCAGTTTCTGCCTTCCTGTTAGAGACCCCAGGTCCTCTATGTTGGCCTGGGGGCCAGGGAAAGGTTCTAAACCTGGGAGTCAAGATACCTGGGCTCTAATTCCATCTTCTGCCCACAGGAGACCTGGGACAAGTCTCTGAATTTCTCAGAGGAAATGGGCCTAAACAATTAAAGGAGAGGTTGAGGTTAACCACAGGAAGAACTTTGGCGCAAGGAAAAGCAGTGTTGCCTAGTGGAAAAAGCCTGGGCCTACGAGTTACAAGGACCAGCGTTCTAATCTTAGCTCTACAACTCTTCTGTTGTGTGACCTTGGGCAACTCACTTCATTTCTCTGTGCCTCAGTACTTCATCGGTAAAATGGGGATTAAATCCTATTCCCTACTGCTTGGACTGAGAGCCCCCATGTGGGTTCTGATTAACCTGTATCTATCCCTGCACTTAGTAAAGTGTTTGGCACACAGTAAGGCCTTAACAATAATAATAACAACGACGATGATGATGATGATTGTGAATCACAGAAAAGTAGAATCTTTCTTCTCAGGAGATCTTTAAGTATCCATCTGAGATGAGTTAGGTACGAGACAGGGAGATGAACAAGTAATGGTAATGGTATTTATTGAGCACTTCCTGAGTGTAGTGTACTATATTAAGCACTTGAAAAATACAACAGAAATACAAGGACAAGTTCCCTCTCCTTAAGGACCTTACACTCTAGTGGGGTAGATGGGCAAAAAAGTATTTTCGAGTGGTGGAGTCCCAGTAAATCAATGAAAAAGGAGACTTTCCCAAATACAAAAAAAGTTTAAAAATGCAGTGAATGGGGGCAGGGAAGGGGAAGAGAAAGCCAGGAAGGGAGGTGCCCCAGACTCTTAGAAATATCAGAAAGAGTGGTACCAAGTACCAGGAGACCTCTTCTCCAGCACCCTCTCATCTCCTGCTTTTCTATAGCCCCTTTGTATTCTGAGAAAGGAGGATGTGGGGAAAATCTGAGATTTACAGCTGCAGCTTTTGGTGGAGGAGGTCAGAGATGAGTTGGAGAAGATGTACACAACATATCTGCTACCTCATTTTTATTTGTTTTTTAATAGTATTCGTTAAGCTCTTTCTATGGGCCAGGCACTTGTACTAAGCACTGGGGGAGTTACAAGCTCATCAAGTTCACGTAGATCCTGTCCCACGTATGGCTCAAAGTCTTAATCCCCATTTTACAGATGAGGGAACTGAGGCCCAGAGAAGTGAAGTGAGGTCACTCAGAAGACTAATGGTGTAGCCAGAATTAGAACCCCGTTCCTCTGATTTCCAGACCCAAGCTCTTTCCATCTGGCCATGCTGATTCCTCCGGTCTCTCAGCTTCCACCTGACCTAACCCCCAGTCCCTCTTTCCCCAGATCCTGGAAATGGTGAGTGGCCAAAGCTCTCCCCAGCCCAGTTGTCCCAGGCCCTTCCTGCTCCCATTCCCTCTTCTGCTTCAGCGACCCATGCCAAATTCAGGTTTGAACCCTGTCTCTTGCTCTCTCACAAAGTGGTCTTTCAAATTCCTGAAGGTTCTGGTTTTCAATTGGAGTTCACACAACTCATTTTTATTCTAGCTTGTTTTCTGTCTGGGTTCAATGTGGTACTGGATACTCTTAGATCTAGGATACACTGGGAAGTGGAGAGTGGGGAGTTGGGGAGGAAGGGGCTGAGTTTGGAGTTCAGGGGAGCTGGAAAACCATTAGGAACAATGGAAGGTAATAGGTAAGGAGTTTGCCTGTAGCGCTTGGTTACCATGTTAAGGACGTTTCTAGAATAGAACTTAACAAACTGCAAACTGCTGCCTTATTTCTAAGGAGCACATCACAAATGCATAATGGGGTCCTCCCAAACTTACTTCCAGGGCCCAACCTCTCTCCAACATGCTTCTGCCCACAAATATACACTGTCAAACATATCTAATCTTCCTCTTGCACCTTCTCACATTTTGTCCAATATCACTTCCTGTGCTAACGAGCATTCACCAATCACTGTGGGGTGAAGTCCCTGCATTTCCTTTGGTTTGTTTCGAACTTCTGCCCTCAAGTTTTAGTGGGTGCCCTTCATCCTGGGGTCCTTTCAGTTGGAACCTCTCATGCTGGGGTCATTTCAGTGGGTGTCTTTTGGGGTCAGTCAGTCAATCCATGGTATTTAGTGAGCTTTTACTGCATACAGAACACTGTAATAAGCACTTGAGAAAGTAAAATAAAAGATAGTTGGTAGATGTAATCCCTGCCCACAAGGAGTTTGTAGTCTACAAGAAGAGACAGACATTAAAATAATTTACACCTAGGGGAAACAGTAGAATATAAGACTATGGACATATGTGTGTGCGGATGGGGTGGGTATAAAAGTCCTTAAGAGGTACGCAGACAAGCACAAAGTTGATCCAAGAAGGGAGGAAAGATAAGGGAGATGAGGGCTTAGTTAGGGAAGGCCTCTTGGAGGAGATATGGCTTTAATAAAGATTTGAAGTTAGGGAGAATGATGTTCTGACAGATATGAATGGGGAGTTCCAGGCCCAATGGAAGATGTGGGCAAAGAGTTAGCAGCAAAACAGACGATATGGAAGTTCAATGAGCAGACTGGCGCCTGAGGAGTGAAATGTGCACACTAAGCTGTGAACGACGATACTGTGCTCTTCCCGCCCACATACTCCAGAGTTTGGAAAACTTCAAGAACATCCCCAGTCAGCCTTCTTCCATGGCAAAGGCCTCCCTTGCCACCCAGCTCTTTTAGATCTATTCTGTCTACTGATTCTGGTTTGTGGCTGGGATCACCTCTGACACTCTGTCTCTTTCACCTGAGTAGCAAGCAGAACAGTTCTTGGTGATGGTGCCAACCCTATCCTTCATGGCTTTTGTTGGGGAAGACGTCAAACTGCCGGGCCTCTTGTCACCAGAAAAGAATGTCTCGGGCATGGAGGTGGGCTGGTACCGCAGACCGTTCTACAGGGTGACCCACATGTACTGCCATGAGATCAGGTCGAGGAGCAGGCTCCGGAGTTCCTGGGGAGCACTGAGCTGGTTAAGGAGGCCATCAGCAAGGGCCAAATGGCCCTCCAGCTCCAAATGGCCCTCCAGCTTCACCATGTGAGAATCATCAGTGAGGGCGGCTACACCTGCTTGTACCGATCACTCTTACCAGGAGGAGGCAGCGGTGCAGCTCATTGTCGAAGGTGTCAGCTGCGATTGATAATCTGGGGACCCTCCCCCCCTCTTTCTGTCTTCCTTGGAAATCACCTTCTGTTTCCCCAGACCTCAGAATGAAAGAAAATGGGCTTGGCTAGAGTCTGAAAAACTTCTGTTAGCCTCAAGGCATTTTGGATAAACGGGAAGGATTTAAGACTCACAATGAAATAGGCTGTAGCTGCAGTATGAGGATTTAGATTAGACTCAAGGTATTTAAGTTAAACTGGAAGGACTTACTCCTCAGAATGAAATAGGTTTTGGCTGCAGTGTGAAGGATTTAGGTTAGATCCGAGATACATAGCCGGAAAAGATTTAAATTAGTCTTCCTTCCTTGGAGAATAGGTAATTTTTGGGTCAGAAAGAGCCAGTAATCAAAAATAAATGAATCTACTTTCTACAAGATCTGATCTGGAGGAAGGGAGATAGATTAGGTGATATCAAATTGTAGTTGAATAGCATTAATTGAGCAACTGCTATGGGCAAGGCCCGAAAAAGTAACTGGATGAAAATTAATGTATCCAGTCCAGTGCTGTGGGGCACTCAAAAAAGATTTGATGATTTATTGAACTTTTTCAACTCATAAAATTTCCAGTTCTATTATTGGTACATATTTTCCTTTCCAAAAGAAGGGATTTAGACCAAATATTAGGAAGGATATTTGGAAAATAAACTATGGCTTATGTTTTTAATAGTATTGTAATGCCCTTACTATGTATTAAGCACTATACTAAGAGATGGGGTAGACACCAGCTAATCAAGTTGGACATAGTTCCTGTACCGCACAGGGCTCACAGTTTTAATCTTCATTTTACAGATGTGGTAACTGAGGCAGATAGAAGTTACAGGACTTGCCCGAGGACACAGAGCAGGGATTAAAACACAAGTCCTCTGATGCTCAGGCTGGGGCTCTATCCAATGAGGGGTGATGCTTCTTTGGTTGAATGAATGAGGCTAAACATTAGCTTAGATCCACTGGCACAATTAAACAATTAATTCACATTTACTGAGTGCTCACTCTGCACAGAGCACTGCACTGAGAGAATACAATATAAAAGAGTTGGTAGGCATGTTCACTGCCCAAATAAGCAGAATAAAGACATTAATATAAATAAATTATGTAAATGGATATAAGTGCTATGGGGCTGAAGGAGGGGTGAATAAAACAGCCTATCATTGAATCAATGGTATTTATTGAATGCTTCCTATGTGCAGAGCACTGTATAAGCCCTTGAGAGAGTACAATACAACAGAATTAGCAGGCACATTCCCTGCTCATAATGAACTTACAGTCTAGAGAGGGAGACAGACATTAAAATAAATAATTTATCACATATAATTTAAATATTTAAATTAAAGATATGATTTATAATACAAGATTTCAAGATAATTTAAAGATTGTAATATATAATTTTAGATAATTTAAATTGCTTTGGTCTTGGGAGTGATGCAAATATAGGGTGCAAATCCAAGTACAAGGGAGATGCAGAGGATCAACTCAGTTAGGGTCAGGGCCAAGATGGTGACTTAAAGCAGGCTTCCTGTTTCAGATCCCTTTTACTGGATTAACCCAGGAATGCTGTACCTGACTGTGGTTCTGTCCATCTTGGTGCTGCAGGTAGTAGTCAGATTTGGCTTACTCTGCCTGCAATGGAGGCTGACAGGTACCCTGGGGAAAGAGATTCAGGGGAGGAGGGGGTAAGGCATGGCTCTCTAATCATCTCTATGCAGAAACTGTCATACAGAGCCCTGTTCTAAATGCTCAGGAGAGGACAATAAACTTGGCAGGGATTTGAGGCTTCCAGGAGTAGGGAGAAAGAGGTGTGACTAGCATCCCCAGTTCTGCCATGACAATCACCTGACTGCTGGCTTTTTGGTTTTCCAAATGAGTCCTGGCCTATCTTCTCCTTAAGCCCTACACTCTTTCCTGCCATTCCCAACCCTCCTCCTGCTCCCCATCTCCTTTGTTCCTACTGATCAATCAACCATGAACTAAGTGCTTAAAGTTAGGGTGGCCCCCAGCAGTCTCAAAGGTTTCAGATTTGGAAGAATACTTGGCATCACGGGCTTTAGGCTGGACTTGCAACGGACCATAGTGATATGCTTCCCCCTGTTCAGCCACCTGTACCTAGATCATTTCTCTGTGAGATCCCTTGAACCCCAAGCTTGCTCCCAATCTAAGACCCTTTGGCCACAGCTGAAATCCAACTCAGAAGTCCCAGAGTGGAATGGGGGAAGGGAAAGACAAGGGAGAGAGGGGAATAATACCCTAGAGCGGCTGGAGGTGAAGCAACTGTAAACTCAGAGGTTCCCACAATGATCTCTGGTTGCCTCTTTGTGTTTCAAAAAACTTACACAGAACATTTGGTATGTGCTCCTTCCATAGCTCTTCTCCTCTCCCCAGCTCAGTTCCAAGGAGAGGAGAAAGATCCCTGACAAAACACACAATACAGACAGTTGCCAAACCCATCACATGTGTTTGGTTTGTTTCATAGAGCTTGAGCTCCCACAAGGGGCCTGGCCTTCCCTGTCAGCTCTCGCCCAAACGGTGCCCAGCCCTGCCAATCTCCTCCATTCCATCACAGGACAGGCTGGTTCCTGTCCATTCTTTGCCCTGGGGTCTTTCCTCTAGCCCTGGGCAACCGCTAAAACCTGGATCAGCCTTCCTCCACCTGTCCACCTAACCAAATTTTGCCCTTCCTGAACTGGATAGTCTCCTGAGGCTCATCTCCAGAAAGATTTCCCGGATTGGCACTGGGTTCCACCCCATCCCAACTTAATCCCCCCATTTCTTTTAAATGATGCTTGTTAAGCACTACGTGCTGAGCACTGTACTATGTGCTGGGACAGATATGAGATAATCAGATTGGAAGAAGTCCCTTTCCCATAGGGGGCTCATCAATCTAATCAATCAATCATTGATATTTATTGAGAGCTTACTGTGTGTAGAACACTGCCCTAAGCATGACTTAATGAATAGAGCATGGGTCGAGGAGTCAGAAGGGCAAATGGCATTTGCTAAGTGTTTACTAAGTTCTAAGTACAGGGTTAAATACAGAAGTAATCATGTCAGACACAGTCTATGCCCTACTCGGGACTCGCAGTCTAAATAGAAGGGAGAACAGGGGTTGAATCCCATTTTACAGATAAGGAAACTGAGGCCCAGAGAAGTTAAGAGACTTGTCCAAGGTCACAGAGGCAAGTGACAGAGCCAGGATTAGAACCCAGGTACCCTGACTCCCAAGCCCATGCTCTTTCCTTTGGGCCACACTGCTTTAAGCCAAACCTCTTTTTCTGATTGACTGGATTGTATTCTAATGGTTGAAGGCTTTAGTCTTTGAGCCCCTTGGGTTCCAGAGACTATCTAAACTGAATTCTGTGTAACCATGTCAGTGTCTCTAGGCGACCTGGCACTCCAAAGGAGGTTAATGTGCATGAAGAATGAGTCGATGAATATTATTAGAATGGATAATCCCTAGACTGGAACCTGCCCTAATCCACGATTCTAATGTCAGACCACCATTTCCTGAGGGTGCCCGGCTGGAAAATAACTCTCTTCGTGGTCTTGCCCATCCTGGCCATGATCACGGTGGCCATGAACCTCTGCTACAAGTGGCTGCAATGCAGACTGGCAGGTGGGGCCAGGCATGCCTGGGAGGGCAATGGGGCTGGGCAAGGAGTCAGGTCCCTCCCTCAGGAAATGGTCTGAGGGATGGGAGGGGGGAGAGAGGCATGATGGGAAAAGATAGGCTACCTCCTGCCCCCTCACCAAAGGCTAATGGAAAAAGGGACTGGTCAGGAGTTAGCTCTTCCTTGGGCTTTAAGGTGGGAGATGGGAGGGGGCTACCCTCCCCTGAAGGAGTCTGGGAACTGTTCTGTTCCTGTTTCCTGTTTCCTGTTCTGGACACAGAACAACAGATCAATCGATCAGTTGTATTTACTGGGGAATTTTGTTTAAATTGTATCTGTTTACCACTCTCTGTTTGCAGACCACTTTACTAAGCTCTTGAGAGAGTCCAAACAACAGAGATGGTAAACACATTCCCTGCCCAAAACAAGCTTACAATCTAGAGGACAATCAATGGTATTTATTGAGCACTTACTGTGCGCAGAGCACTGTACTAAGTGCTTGGGAGAGTACAATGTAACAGAGTTGGTAGATACATTCCCAGCCCATAACAAGGTTACAGTTTAAAGGGGGAGACAGACATTAACATAAATAGATGTTACAAATATGTATATACTTTGCCTCATCAATCTCTCTCTCTCTCTCTATTTTAGGTCAATTCCTGGAAGAGTTGGGTTTTTAAATTTCTGTTTCCTCCCTAAATCACTCAGTAGTATCAATTAAGAACCTACTGTGTGCAGAAATCTGTAGGAAGAGTTAGAATATAAGGACTCTGCCCTCAAAGATCATAAAATAATCCAACAGAGGGTGGAGAAGGACAGACACAAAATAAATGAGAGATATAAGAGGAAGGAGAGAATGAAAAGATCGAGAAGTGGGTGAGAAAGTTCTCAAAATGGTAGAGTAGATAAGTCAAAATATTCAAGAAGTGCTTTTATTGTAAGGAAGTGGTGCAAAAATCCTGAGGTGGCTGTTGAGAGGAAGAAAAATGGATGGAGGCTAGTCTTCCAGAGGACAGACTCCCAGATCCTGTCAAATCTCCCCAGCATGGCAAGCACCATGCACCAGTCCCTTTTCCACATTCCAGCTGTCCGAGGGAGAAATACCAGCAGAAAAGGGGTTGCAGTTATAAGGTGTCTGGGTTCAACTTTTCCACCAGCCTCTTTAAAACACTCCCTCCATAGAGCGAATGCTCATTAAAGGACAATTAGCTGTGATAATCGTGCTCCTGGCAGCCCCTGCGCAATCTGCTCTGTTCACTGAGGAATTGTGAATTAGAAAATCTCCCATTTCCCAACCTGCAGTGCCTCTCTCTCTGCCTCCATATAGCTGGCCCCTTCCATCAACCACAGAGATGGTGGGAGCTCCAGTGTGTTAAACACTATACTAAGCACTGGGATAGATGAAAAGTGCTTATACTCTAAGAAGAAGGGAGAAGAGGTCTCGAATCCCCATTTTGTAGGTGAGGGAACTGAGGCACAGAGGAAGGGAAGTGACTTGCCCAAGGTCACACAGCAGACAAGAGCTGGGGGCAGGATTAGAACTCGGTTCCTCTGACCCTGGGCTCTTTCCACTAGGCCATGCTGCTTCCCCTCTGCTGGGAGACTTCTGTCCACCTCCTTTCCTTCCTCTCCCATATCTTCCCTCAACCTTCAGTGGTCTATCCTCACTCCCTCCTGCAGTTACTACTTTCTACTTGTTTGAGTACAAACAGAAGACAGTTCATCACGATCTCTGATATCTCTTTGGAGACTCAAAAGCTTTATTCGATGATTTATACCTCATCTGTAAATTGGAGATTAAGACTGAGCCCCATGTGGGACAAACTGATTACTTTGCATTTACCTCAGTGCTTAGAACAGTGCTTGGCACATAGTATTTTAAGAAATATCATTATTATTACTCTTACTATTCATTTCCCCATCCAACCCACCAAGCTCCCTGCCTTAAACCTCTCTTCTCTAGCAAGAACCCTGCTCCACCATCCTCTTTCCTCTGAAGTCTTTTCCAGTTGGGCTCCAAGCCCAGAGGTCTAAATAGCAGATCAAAATAGGTACTTTACCTGTTTCAGCTTCCTGTCTGGTGTTTGCCTCCAGCCTCTCCCCTGTTCAGTCCATATTCCCCTCTGCTGCCGGAATCATCTGCCTGAAACATTACTCAGCAGCACATCTCCCTTCGCATGAAAAAAGAAAAAGAAAAAACTCCACACTTTTTCTAGTGGCTTTGAGGGTCCACCCCAGCTCTCTCCATTTCATATCAACTCTTCTCACTCATCCTAAATTAAGTCTCTAAATATTTCCCTCGAGAGGCTGGCAGGATAAGGCTACAACTCCCGGGGAGACTGGCAGAGTCGGGTTAAACTTGTGTGGGGGCCGGTAAGGTAGGCTAGACCCACTCCCCAGGGGGCTGACAGGGCAAGGTTAGACCTCCTTGAGGGCAGGTGGGGCAAGGCTAGACACCACCCCAGGGAAGGCTAGCAAGGTGAAGCTAGACCCCCCCACTGGGGAAGGCCAAAAGAATAGAACCCTGAGAAGAGGTTAAACCACTTCCCTGAGCTGAGAAGGCAAGGTTAAACCCCTTCCCTGTGGGGCAGCAGAACCCCAACCTAGCCAGTGGCAGAGACTGAAGAAGGTGACAGCAGGAGGAGGAACCTGTCTATGGCCACCAGCTCTGGAATCCGCTGGCCCCAGTCCCTCCTCCTCCAGAATACCGTTTTCGTGAGAACTCAAGACCCTGGAGCTGACATGGATGGACCTCTCAGCAAGGAGACCAATGGGCCAATCCCAGCTGTATTCTGAGGGTATGGGGCCAGGACTCATGGCTACAGCCTGGATTTTCGAGGGTGAAGATGCTATTGGAGAAGCAGAGAGAAGACTTCTTCCTTCCCAGGACTTCCCTCCTTCCCTCCACCAAACCCTCCCCCAACACTTTTGGTCTTTGCCACTCCTCGCTCTCATTTCTTTACTGTAACCCTCCCACCCACAAGGGCCCAAACCAGGGCCTTCCAAAGAAGAAATAAAAGCTCTTTTTCCAATTCTTTTGCATGCAATTTGCTTGTGATCCAAAAGGCCCAGAATTCTGCACCTCCCTCCCTGACTGCTCAACCCCTGCTCCGAGGGAGGCCTGGATCTGGGGGACAAAGCCTATCATGTTTGGGAGCTGCTTACAGCCCCGCCTCAGCTTCCTGCACCTGTGAGGACCTCTTGGGAATACGGGATGGGGGACAGGTGATAGGTTTGGGAGTCTCTGCTCCTACCACCCCCCACCCCACCCGTTCCTCTGGGTCACCGGTACAACCAACTCACTTGCTGCAATCCCCACGGGCCTGGGGGTCCTACACTCCCCGGGGGTCGCCAAACCCATGTAAACTGATGTGGGCAGGGAACATATTCACTCATTCAATCGTATTTATTGAGCACTTACTCTGTGCAGAGCATTGTATTAATTGGAAAGTACATTTTAACAATAAAGAGTGACAATCCCACCCACACCGGGCTTACTCTCTAGATGGGAGTAGACATACATCAAAACAAGTAAATAGGCAACAATATAAATAAATAGAATTATAGATATATATATAAACAAGTGTTGTGGGGCAGGGAGGGGAGGAAGAGCAAAAGGAACAAGTTGAAGTGAAGTGGAAGGGTGAGGGAGCTGAGAAAATGGGGGGCTTAGTCATAGCCCTTCAGTAGTGCTTTGAACTGGGGAACAGTGATTGGAAGAATTGAGGAGGGAGGGTGTCCAAGGCCAGAGGTAGGATATGAGCCAGGGTTAATAGCAGGTCGAGGCAAGATCGAGGCACCAGAGGAGTGGATTGTGTGGGCTGGGATATAGGAGAGAAGGGAGGTGCTGTAAGAAGGGACAAGGTGATGGAGACCTTTGAAGCCAATATAGAGGAGTTTTTGTTTGATATGGAGGTTAACAGACCACCACTCGAGAGTTTTGAGGAGGAAGGGGTGACATACCTGAATGTTTCTGTAGAAAGATAATCCAGGCAGCGGAAGTATGGACTGAAGTAGGGAGAGGCAGGAGATTGGGAGGTCAAAAAGGAGGATGATATAGTAATCCAGTCAGAATAGGATGAGTGACTGTACTAATGTAGTAGTGGTTTGGATGGAGAGGAAAGGGCAGATCTTGGCAATGTTGTGAAGATAAGACTGATAGGATTTGGTAACAGATTTGAATATATGGGGTATTGAGAGAGCAGAGTCAAGGATGACACCAAGGTTATGGGTTTGTGAGATGGGAAGGATGGTTGTGATGGGAAACTGATGGTAAAGTCAGGGAGAAGAGAGGGAAGATAAGCAGCTCAGTTTTGGACATGCTGAGTTTTAAGTGAGGGGAGGACATCCAAGTAGAGATGTCCTGAAGGCAGCAGGAGATGTGAGCCTGGAGGGAGGGAGAGAGAACTGGGGAGATGTAGATTTGGGCATAATTGGCATAACGATGATACTTGAAGCCAGGGAACAAATGAGTTCACCAAGGGAGTAAATTAAGATGTAGAATAGAAGGGGACCAAGAACTGATCTTTGAGGAACCCTTACAGTTAGGGGATGGGAGGGGGAGAAGGAGCCCATGAATGATTGGCCAGAGAAATGAAGAGAACCAGACAAGGACGGAATCAGTGAAGCCAAGGTTGGACAATGTGTTGAGGAGAAGGGGATGGTCGAGAGTGTTAAAGGCAGCTGAGAGATCGAGGAGGATTAGGACAGAGTAGGAGCCATTGGACGTGGCAAAAAGGAGGGTCATTGGTGACCTCTGAAAGAGAGGTTTCAAGGGAGAGAAGGAAATGGAAGCCAGATTGGGGGTCCAGGAAAGAATTGGTGAAGAGGAATTGGTTTGGAGGACTCGTTCCAAGGGTTTGGAAAGGAAGGGTAAGAGGGAGATGAAGTGATAACTGGAGGGGGCTGTGGGGGTCAAGGGAAAAGGTTTTTTAGGATGGGGGAGAGGTGGGCTTGTTTGAAGGTAGAGGTGAAGAAGCCACTGTAAAGTGAGCAGTTGAAGATGGAAGTTAAAGAGGAGAGGAGGGAAGGGGAGAGAGTTATCATAAGGTGGGAGGGAATGAGGTCTTAAGTGCATTAAAGGGGCTGGCACTTGAGAGGAGGGAGGAGATTTCCTCTGAAATTTATGCTGGGAAGGATGGGAAAGTAGAGGAGGGGGTTGAAAGTGGGGGGCGGTGGGGAAAGGAGAGGGGTGACTTGGGGGAGCTCAGACCTGATGGTGTCAATTTTCCTAATCAAGGTTGTTGGGAGTTATGGATGGGGGAGGGGGAGGAACAGAGGGCCTGAGGACAGAGTTAAATGACCGGAACAGCTGGTAAGGATGATGGGCATGGGTTCCAATAAGGGAAGAGAAATAGTTTTGTTGGGCAGAAGAGAGGGCAGAGTTAAGGCAAGAAAGGGGAAACAAAGTGGACAGCTTGGTCTGGTCTCTAGCAGCATTCAGCAGCTCAAGCATAAGAGCGAAGGAGGTGGACAGTGGAGGTGATCCAGGGCTGTGGGTTAATGGTGTAAGAATGATGAAAGGATAAGGGAGAGAGTGAGCTAGGTTGAGTAGAGCCAGTGGAGTTGGAGTTGAGAGAATCTATTTAGTCATCAAGAGTGGGTAGAGTGGGTAGGGAGGCTAGGTGGGGTGTGAGGCCCTGAGAGACATGGATGGGATCAAGAGAGTGGAGGTCTCTGAGGGGGAACAGTACATATTCAAAGGGAGGAGGAGAATGAGAAAGGAGCCAAGTAAGAATGTTATGGCCAGAGAGAGGGATTTCAGAGTTGGTGAGCTTGGAAATTGTGCAGCGGTTAGAGATGATGACATCGAGTGTGTGGCCAAGTTGGTGAATGGGGGAGGTGGGTTGGCAGAGTTGAGGAGAGAGGCAGTAGGCAGAAGAGTCATCGGATACATCTATGGGGATGTTGAAGTGACCAAGGATCAAAGGGGGTATGGAAAGAGAGAGAAGGAAGGTGAGAAAAAGGTCAAAATGGTTAAAGAAGTTGGAGGTGGGACTTGGGTGGGGTAGATGATGGCTTCGAGAATCTGGAGGGGGTCAGAGAGGCGGATGATATAGACTTCAAAGGAGGGGAAGGAAAGGGAGGGGGGAGAAAGGATGGTGTGAAAGTGGCATGCAAGAAGGATGCCGACACCTCCTCCTTTCCTAGTGAGTCTGGGGGAGTGGGAGAAAAAGAAACCTCTGCTGGAGAACAGCAGGAAAGACCGTGACATTACAGGAGAGGCAAGTTTAAATGATGGTGAGGAGGAGAGAATGGGACAGGAACAGGTCAAGGATGAAGAGGAGCTTTCCATGATGGAGCAGGGCCACAATGGTAGCATCTGTGAAGGGAGGGGAGAGGGGGGGAGGGTGAGGGAGATGAGGAGGGTTGGGAGGGAATGAGTTGGCAGGGGCCAGGGGAGGGGGATGAGGGGTCGTGATGGTACAGAGGGATTCCAGGGAATGGGCAGGGAGGAGGGGTGGGGGCGTAGCAAGGGGATGGGAGGAGCTGGCTGGGAGAGGAGATGAGGGAAGTGAAGAATGGGATGGAAGCCAGGAGCGGGGAAATTGAAAGTTCATGGTGAGGTCAGTGAGGTAAACCACAAGACTTAGAGTATTTACCATGAGACCCAGTGGCAGAGGGACTGTCAGGATACCACAGTTATGTCTAAAACAGAACTCCTCATTTTTCTTCCCAAACCCTGTCCTCTCCCTGACTTTCCTATCACCGTAGACAGCACCACCATCCTCCCTGTCTCACAAGCCTGTAACCTTGACATCCTAAACACATTTCTCTCATTCAATCCAGAATTCAGTCTGGCACCAAATCCTGTCAGTTTGATGTTCACAGCATTGTGAACTCCATCCAAGCTGCCATCAAGTTATTCCAAGCTTTTGTCCTATCTTCTCTTGATTACTATTATCAGCCCCCTTGATGACTTCCCTGCCTCCTGCCTCTCAGTGGGAAAGTGAGCATCGAGGGGATGGCAGAGTCAGCTGGGCTGGGAGGCCCCAGGAGGGCAGGAGCATGGAGGGCCTGGGCATCCAGCTGGCCTTTCAGTGACGGACCCAGTGTCCCCCAGGTGGGCCAGTGCTGCTCCCGCTGCAGCCATGAGTGGATGGGAGAGGGGGTGGGCTGGAGGGCCCAGATGTCAGGCCAGCCGATCAGTGACAGCCCCAGCATCACTCTGGTGGGCCAGTGCTGCTCTTGCTGTGGCCAAGAGGCAGTGGCATACCAGACCCACCAGATGCGCTCCACTGTTGAGGGGCAAACTGTTTTCTTCACTTGTAGTCACTGTTGGTAAGTGACTCCCCCCTCCCCTTTACACACTGCCCTTGCCCCTTGCTGTCCTCATCCCCCATGCACCCTGAGGGAGGCAATGCACTGAGGTGTGGGCTTGGAAGGCACAAGATGAACAAGTGACAATCCTTTGGGTGTCCTCCAGGAGAGATCAAATGGTGTGGTTGGGCCCACCCCTTCCAACACCTCTGGCAAGTCCCCCATGTCCCCCCACAATCCCCCAGCTCTGGGGTTACTGCTCCCTGTCTGGCTGGCCCCAGCAAGGAACTACTTCACGGGCTGTTTGATTACTGAACGGGAGGGAGGGAAGGAGAGAAGGAGGGAGTAGAGGAGGATGACAGGGAGGTGAGAAGACGGGGGGCCTCGTTCTTACAAACCGGCCCTACCCTTTCACCCCCAACTTAATAATAGTAATAATAATAATTCTGGTATTTGTTAAGCGCTTACTATATGTCAGGCACTGAACTTGTTGTCCACAAGAACCGACCAACTGGCAGCCAGGCCCATGGAGCAGAACTGAGAGGATAAGAGTTACTCCATTTTAGCGATTGCAGGACTTCCTTCCATTTTATGATCCCCTCCAGTTTGTGTTATGATCCCATCAAGTGTGTGAAATTGTTGACCCCAGACAAAAAAGATAACCACAACATTCTTTTGACTCCCACGTGAAGAATCCGTGATCACTTCCTGACTGCAGCTGCTAATTGTCGACTGCACATCTGTGTATCCCCGGAAAATAGGAACTGAACCCAGGGACTAATGGCAAACTCCCTCATTCCTCCCTTCCTCACTAATTGGCTGTATGCTTCAAAAAAGGCAGTGTTCTGAAGGAGGCTCAGGGCTACATGCCACTTGTATCCCACTGGGATGAAAAGATGTTTAGCCACTTTCCTCCTTTTCTGCACTATCCCGACTCCTGTCTCCAAGTCTATCTATATCATCACCTGGGGTAATCGAAGGCTATGATTGGAATTGCCGAACTTCAATCTGACATTTTCAGGTTATTTTCGAGGATAAACTAAACACTGGGGTAGATACAGGCAAATTAGGTTGGACACAGGCCCTGTCCCACATGGACAATCTTAATCTCCATTTTACAGATGAGGTAACTGAGGACCAGAGAAGTTAAGTGACTTGCCAAAGGTCACATAGCAGACATGTGGCAGAGCCAGAATTAGAACCCCCAGCCTTCTGACTACTGACTTGGACTGAGAGCATTATATGGGACAGGGACTGTATCCAAATTGATTAGCTTATACGTATACCCTAGTGCTTAGCACAATCATACCTCAGCAAGGCTCTTCTTTCTCAGGCCTCTGTTTACCCATCTGTTAACTGGGGATAATGTAATGTAATGTTAGAGAAGCAGCGTGGCTCAGTGGAAAGGGCATGGGCTTTGGAGTCAGAGGTCATGAGTTTGAATCCCAGATCTGCCACTTGTCAGCTGTGTGACTGTGGGCAAGTCACTTCACTTCTCTGTGCCTCAGTGACCTCATCTGTAAAATAGGGATTAAGACTGTGAGCCCCAAGTGGGACATCCTGATTCCCCTGTGTCTCCCCCAGCGCTTAGAACAGTGCTCGGCACATAGTAAGCGCTTAACAAATACCAATATTATTATTATTATTATAATGTCAGCCTCTCTCTACTTCACAGGGATGTTGAGAGGACAAAATGCAAAATGAAATAGATAATGAAAAAACACTGGAAAAATAAAAACACTTTACCTATCCATGAGAGTAATATTATTGTCATTAACATTAACATTATTCCACCTTTCTCCCTAATGTGATAATGATATTGATAACATTGGTCTTACTATGTGCCAGTCATTATACCAAGTACTGGGATAAGGCCAAGATAATCAGATAACAGTATAAGCAGGAGGAAGAAGAGGGACTGAATCCCCATTTTGCAGATGAGGAATCTGAAGCAACAGAGAAGTGAAGTGATAGCCCAAAGTCACACAGAAGACAAATGGTAGTATGGGGATTAGAACCCAGGATCTCTACACTCAGGCAGGGCATCTCTTCTACATAGACCCCTTATATTTTAAACACTTACTCCTGTCAGTCAATCAGTAGTATTTATTGAGCACTTACTAGGTGTAGAGCACTGTACTAAGCGTCTTGAGAACACAACACAGCAGAAACAGGAGGCAAGTTCCCCGCCCACATGGAATTTACAATCTAGAGGAGATGAATAAAGTCACATATATTTACAGTCTCTATACTTTACTCAAGTATCTGCCTTCTGCACTAGTTTGTAAATCCTTTGAGAACAAGGATCATGTCTGTTTACTCTATTTTACTCTCTCAAGAGTCAGGACCTTTGATTGATACATCACTGCCATTATTTGATAAAGAAGCAGTGCGGCCTAGTGGAAAGAGCTCAGGCCTGGGCTCTAAAGGTGGACCTGGGTTCTAATCCCAGTACCACCATCTGCCTGCTGGGTGAACTTGAGCAAGTCACTTAACTTCTCTGTTGCTTCAGTTTCCTCACTGGTAAAATGTGGATTCAAAACCTGTTCTTCATCCTGCTTATACTGTTATCTAATTATCTTGGCCTTATCCCTGTAAGCGCTCAAAAAATGATTGAATGAATAAATGAATTGAGCACATATTGTGTGCAGAGCACTGTATGGAGTATATGGGAGGGTATAATGTAACAAAGGTGGTAGATACAATCCCTGTCCAGGTGTTTACAATGAGTTTACAATCTAGTTAAAGTCTGTTGCTTTTTGTGCAAAGCACTATAGAGAGGGAAAACAGCTGGTTACTGTCCTCTGTGTAATAACCTCATAAAAAATATTACTTCATCTCACCTCCCTCCACAAGTTCCAGGAATTACTCTTTCGTGGAGAAGCCTCATAGCTACTGGAAAGAACCCGGTCCTGGGAGTCAGGGCCCCTAGGTTCTAATCCCAGCTTTGCCACTTGTCTGCTGAATGACCTTGGGCAAGTCACTTCACTTCTCCATGCTTCGGTTCCTCATCTGTAAAATGGGGATTCAATATCTGTTCTTCTACTTACTAAAACTGAGATCCATATAGGACAAGAACTCTGTCCAACCTGATTAACTTGTATCTGCCCAGCACTTAGATCTCTGCTTGACATATAATAAGCACCATAATTACTACTATTATTATCATTATGTTGTTACTTGGTCTTCTCCAGTCCACACTGAACACACTCAGTTGTTTTATAATAATAATAATTATGGTATTTGTTAAGCGCTTACTATGTGCCAAGCACTGTTCCGTTAAACACTTACTATGTGCCATGCACTGTTCTAAGCGCTAGGGTAGATAAGAGGTAATCAGGTAGTCTCACGTGGGGCTCACAGACTATGGGGAAATACACATTCCAAATATGGGGCATATGTAATCCCCATATTACAGATGAGGAAACTGAGGCACAGAGAAGTTAGGTGACTTGCCCAAAGTCACACAGCTGACAAGTCAAGGAGTGGGGATTAGAACCCAAGAGCTCTGACTCCCAAGCCCATGCTCTTTCCACTAACCTATGCTGCTTCTAATGCTTTTCTGTTTTTATTCTTATCTAGTCTTCACCTTCTGCCTCTATCTCAGTCAGTGGTATATACTGAGCACTTACTCTGTGCAGAACGCTGTAGTCAGCACGATAAACTGTATTTGTTGAGTGGCTAAGTGCTGAGCACGGTTCTAAGCACTTGGGAGAGTACAGTACAAATAATGCATAGAGATATTCCCTGCCCATAATGAGCTTAAAATGTGTTTTTATTCCCCTTAGGTTCCAGGAGAAAGAAGATTCTCACTCCTCTGATTCCAAATGATCCCAGAACCCCCCTGCCCACCTCTGGCGCAGGTGAGCAGGATTCCCTTTCCCCAGATCCCCAGTTTGCTGGAAGCAGCCTCCGACCTCATATGCCCCCCGTTGGGGTCAAGATCTTTCTTCCTTGCTCTCCCCATCCCTTTCGGAGAGGTTTCCCTATTAAAATGTACTTTTATCTACTGGAGTCTTGGGTGTGAATTGAATTTAGGGGGCTGAAGCCTGAGTCTGGGGGGTGAGGAAACCCAAAGACTGGGAAGACGGGAGACATTATCTTTGGTGTTTACTGAGCGTTTACTGTGTGCAAAGCATATACTAAGCACTTGGTTGAGTTCAGTACAACATTACCTGCCCATGAGAAGCAACATGGCCTAGTGCAAAGAGCACAGGCCTGGGATTCAGAGGACTTGAGTCCCAATGCCGGCTCTACCAGTTGCTTGCTGTGTGATCCTGGGCAAGTCACTTAACTTCTGTGACTCAGGTTTCCTCAACTGCATTAAATACCTGTTCTCCCTTTTCCTTCGACAGTAAGCCCCATACGGGACTGTAACTAACTTGTAATAAAATAATAATAATATGCAAAGCACTGTTCTAAGCACTGGGGGATAAAAGGTGATCAGGTTGCCCCACTTGGGGCTCACAGTCTTAATCCCCATTTTACAGAAGAGGGAACTGAGGCACAGAGAAGTTCCCAAAATCACTTGCCCAAAATCACACAGCTGACAAGCAGTGGGGCCTGAATTAATAATAATGATGGCAATAATAATGATGACAATTGCCAATAATGATTGGCAAGTGCTTACTATGTGCAAAGCATTGTTCTAATTGCTGGGGAGGGGATACAAGGTAAACAGGTTGTCCCACGTGGAGCTCATAGTCTTAATCCCCATTTTACAGATGATGTAACGGAGGCACAGAGAAATTAACTGACTTGCCCAAAGTCACACTGCTGACAAGCAGTGGAGCTGGGATTAGAACCCATGACCTCTGACTCCTAAGCCCATGCTCTTTCCACTGAGCCACGCTGCTGTACCTGCTCGGGCCCAGGGACATTGTGCTCCCCTACCGCTCCCCCACTCCTCCCGAGGCGGCCATTTTAGGAAGCCCTCACTCCCTCCTCCCCCTTGAGGTGATTCATCTCCCCCGCCCCCGCCCCGGGTGACGATATCCTTGTTCTCACCGTGTTACCTTACCTTAGCCGCCGCCCACGGCCGCAACCCACCCCGGACAACCTCAGCCCCCCTCCCCTCCCGCCACCACAGGGATATTTGGTGCTCTGGGACTCTCTCGGCCGCTGGCCGCTTGACTTTGAATCTGATCGGGTAGGGTTGGGTCGTCCCCTGACCCGGATCATCGCCTGCTTATTAACACTATTGTATTGGAGAAGCAGCGTGGCTCAGTGGAAAGAGCATGGGCTTTGGAGTCAGGGCTCATGAATTGGAATCCCAGCTCTGCCACTTGTTGGCTGTGTGACTGTGGGCAAGTCACTTCACTTCTCTGGGCCTCAGTTCCCTCATCTGTAAAATGGGGATTAAGACTGTGAGCCCCACGTGGGACAACCTAATTCCCCTATGTCTACCCCAGCGCTTAGAAGAGTGCTTGGCACATAGTAAGCGCTTAACAAATACCAACATTATTATTATTATTGTGTCTTACTGTACCATGTTGCTATATTAGCGATTTCGCTTGTTATTGTTTATTGTCGTCAGTGCTGCCACCCACCTCTCTGGCCTCACCAGCTGCCTGACTTTGAGTTTAATCAGGTCGCCCCTTAATCGAGCCTACCCCCGACCCTGGTCATCGCCCGCTTATTAACACTACTGTATTGTATCATACTGTATCATGTTGCTATATTACCGATTTCATTTGTTACTGTTTATTGTTGTCAGTGCTGCCACCCACCTCTCTGGCCTCACCATGTCCCTCTTCCCCCCCTCCCCCCTCCCTATCCTCCCCTTCCCCTTCCCCCCTCTCACTCAGCTCTTTCCCGCTCTCTCCTCTGTCTCCTCCCCCCCTCCCCTCCCCTGCCCTAGAACCCCACTTTACCAGTGCTACCCCTCTTCCTCCTCCCCCTACTCTCCCCCCCACCAACCCCCTCCTCCCCCCTTCTCTCTTCCCCACCCACGCCCCATCGCAGTCCTCATGTCCCACAGCTACCCCTCATCCCCCTCTCTCCGTCCAGGGCCCCGCCACCTCCTTCCCATCCAAACCCTCCCCTCCCCCCGCCCTTTCCCCCCTCCCCCCTTGCACCCACAGCTACTTTCAAGTATGGCCTCTGGAATCCCCGCTGTATTACAGGTAAGCTACCTTTCGTCCATGACCTTTTCCTCTCCCGCTCTCTCCTCCTCCTCGCCCTTTCAGAAATGTGGCTCACTCCTGAAGACACGGTCTCCGCCGCTGCTCTCTCCAGCGGAGGCCTCTCCTTCTCCCACTCCCCAGACTCACCGGTAAGGGAGGAGGCATCGGCTTCCTCCTCTCACCCCGTTGCCGCTTCCGCACTATCCCTCCTCCCCCCTCCCTCTCCTTCCCCTCCTTCGAAGCCCATATCTTTCGCCTCTACCACCCCCTCCAGATACTTGTCGCCCTCCCGGTCCCACCTCCGACTTCTTCAACCACTTTGACCCCTTTCTCACCTTCCTTCTCTCCTTCTCTCTGCCCACTCTGATCCTTGGAGACTTCAACATCCATATGGATGTACCCGATGACTCCTCTGCCGCCCGCCTGCTAACCCTCTTCGACTCTGCCAATGACCTGCTGCTCCATACCTTGCCCACTCACTGACTCAGTCACACCCTCGATCTTGTCATCTCCTACCGCTGCACTACCTCCTCCCTCACCAACTCTGAAATCCCTCTCTCACACCATAACCTTCTCACCTGCCTCATCTCTCACACTCCCACCCCCGCAGATCTTTGCTACTGCCCCACAGAGACCTCCGCTCTCTCGATCCCATCCGTCTTTCCAAAAGCATCTCTCCTCACCTTGCTGCCCTGTCCTCACTTCCCACTCTCGATGATCAGATCTCCGCTCTCAACTCCACCCTCTCTACTCATCTCGACTCTCTCGCCCTCCTTTCCCTCCGCCGCTCTCGCTCCACTAACCCACAGCCCTGGATCACCTCCTCTGTCCACCTCCTACGCTCCTATGCTCGAGCTGCTGAGCGCTGCTGGCAAAAGTCCAATCACCAAGCCGACCTTACACACTTCAAATTTATCCTTTCCTGCCTTAACTCTGCCCTCTCCTCTGCCAGGCAAAACTTCTTCTCCTCCCTCGTTGACACCCATGCCCGTCACCCCCGCCTATTGTTCCAGACCTTTAACTCTCTCCTTAGGCCCCCTGTTCCTCCCCCTCCCCCATCTCTCACCCCCAATGATCTGGCCACCTATTTCCTCACGAAAATCAACACAATCAGGTCTGAGCTCCCCAAAGTCACCCCTCCACCTCTCCCCTCCCCCACACCAACCCTCTCCCCTACTTTCCCATCCTTCCCTGCAGTATCCTCAGAGGAGATCTCCTCCCTCCTTGCAAGTGCCACCCCCTGCACCTGCGCCTCGGACCCCATTCCCGCTCACCTCTTAAAAAACATCGCCCCTGCCCTCCTCCCTTCCTTAACTTCTATCTTTAACCACTCAATCTCCAATGACACCTTCCCCTCTGCCTTCAAACATGCCCACGTCTCCCTCATCCTAAAAAAACCCGCTCTTGACCCCTCTTCCCCCTCCAGTTATCGCCCTATCTCCCTACTACCCTTCCTTTCCAAAATCCTAGAATGAGTCGTCTACAATCGATGCTTAGAATTCCTTAACTCCCATTCTCTCCTGGACCCCCTCCAATCTGGCTTCTGTCCCCTCCACTCTACCGAGACTGCTCTCTCTAAGGTCACCTGTGACCTCCTTCTTGCCAAATCCAATGGCTCCTACTCCATTCTAATCCTCCTTGTCCTCTCTGTTGCCTTTGACACTGTCGACCATCCCCTCCTCCTCCATACCTTATCTCACCTTGGCTTCATGGACTCCGCCCTCTCCTGGTTCTCCTCTTACCTCTCTGGCCGGTCATTCTCAGTCTCCTTCACTGGCGCCTCCTCCCCCTCCCATCCTTTAACTGTTGGAGTTCCTCAGGGGTCAGTTCTTGGCCCTCTTCTGTTCTCCATTTACACTCACTTCCTTGGTGAACTCATTTGCTCTCACAGCTTTGACTACCATCTCTATGCACATGACATGCAGATCTACATCTCCGCCCCTGTCCTCTCCCCGTCCCTTCAGGCTCGCATCTCCTCCTGCCTCCAGGATGTCTCCATCTGGATGTCGGCCCGCCACCTAAAACTCAACATGAGCAAGACTGAGCTCCTCATCTTCCCTCCCAAACCCGGTCCTCCCCCAGACTTCCCTATCACCGTGGATGGCACGACCATCCTTCCCGTCTCTCAGGCCCGCAATCTCGGTGTCATCCTTGACTTGTCTCTCTCGTTCACCCCACGCATCCTATCCGTTACCAAGACCTGCCGGTTTCACCTTTACAATATCGCCAAGATCCGCCCTTTCCTCTCCACCCAAACGGCTACCTTACTGCTACGGGCTCTCGTTATATCCCGGCTAGACTACTGTGTCAGCCTTCTCTCTGACCTCCCTTCCTCCTCTCGCCCCGCTCCAGTCTATTCTTCACTCCGCTGCCCGGCTCATCTTCCTGCAGAAACGATCTGGGCCTGTCACTCCTCTTCTTAAACAACTCCAGTGGTTGCCTATCAACCTCCGCTCCAAACAAAAACTCCTCACTCTAGGCTTCAAGGCTCTACATCGCCTTGCCCCTTCCTTCCTCTCTTCTCTCTTTCCACCGCCCATCACGCCTGCTCCGCTTCTCCGCTGCCCACCTCCTCACCGTCCCTCCTCAGTCTCGCCTATCACGCCGTCGACCCCTGGGCCACGTCCTCCCGCGGTCCTGGAATGCTCTCCCTCCTCACCTCCACCACTCATTCTCTTCCCCTCTTCAAAACCCTACTTAAAACTCACCTCCTCCAAGAGGCCTTCCCAGACTGAGCTCCTCTTCTCCCTCTACTTCCTCTAGCAGCAGCGTGGCTCAGTGGAAAGAGCACGGGCTTTGGAGTCAGGGCTCATGAGTTCGAATCCCAGCTCTGCCACTTGTCGGCTGTGTGACTGTGGGCAAGTCACTTAACTTCTTTGTGCCTCAGTTCCCTCATCTGTAAAATGGGGATTGACTGTGAGCCCCACGTGGGACAACCTGATTCCCCTATGTCTACCCCAGCGCTTAGAACAGTGCTCGGCACATAGTAAGCGCTTAACAAATACCAACATTATTATTATTACCACCCCCTCCTTCACCTCTCTGCAGCTTAACTCTCTTTTCCCCCCATTTCCCTCTGCTCCTCCCCCTCTCCCTTCCCATCCCCTCAGCACTGTACTCGTACGCTCAACTGTATATATTTTCATTACCCTATTTATTTTGTTAATGAAATGTACATCGCCTTGATTCTATTTAGTTGCCATTGTTTTTACTTTATGTTCTTCCCCTTGACTCTATTTATTGCCATTGTTCTTGTCTCTGTCTGTCTCCCCCGATTAGACTGTAAGCCTGTCAAACGGCAGGGGCTGTCTCTATCTGTTGCCGACTTGTTCATTCCAAGCGCTTAGTACAGTGCTCTGCACTTAGTAAGCGCTCAATAAATACTATTGAATGAACTGAATGAACCCCAGCGCTTAAAATAGTGTTTGACATATAGGAAACTCCTAACAAATACCATAAAATAAACCAAAATAAGGGCTCTCCATCTAGGAGGAAACTAGATGATAAGCCATTTCGGCTGGCCTACTGGATAGCGCATGAAATCGAGAGACGGAAGGTCATGGGTTCTAATACCGGTTCTCCCATTTATCTGTTGCTAGATCTAAGGCGTCACTTTACTTCTCCCAGTTACTGCAGTACACGATTGACCATTCCGTCTCCGACTTCTCTCTTCCTGCGAGATTACCATCATTTCAAGTTTGGGCAGTGACTTGTTACTTGAATTACCTTATATGGATCACTCTTAAGAACTGGGTTCTGATTGGAGCCTGGAATATAATGCTCTTATATGGGCAATGCAAGGGGATTGGGTAGGATTTTGGGCACGCGCTGGAAGAGTTGTGGTCGAGTGGAACGCGGAAATGCTTGCAAACAATGGTACCGGGTTCCGACGGCTCGGCGCTGTTCGTCACTTGTAGCCCCTGGGTTGATAGGGCGGGCGGCCACTTTCCGCCCTTTTCCGCTCTCTAGAGTCTGTTCATTTCTGCACGAAGATCACGAACCTCTCATGCGATTGCGAAATCAGAATCGTTTCTCTAATAAATTCCGTAAATTACCTCATCCGCAAAATGAGGATTGAGATTACTAGTAGTAGTAATCACGTGCTGAGGGAGGGCCGTCCCTTACTAAATTTCACCCATTTGAGTCACCCACGGAAGAACCGATGCTGACAGCTACCCGGCGACTCCGTTCCGTGCGCCTTCGCTGCCCCTGGGTTCCCGAGCGCGGCTCAGCGCGCCCCGCCCCTGCGCCTACGTAATAGGACTACAAGGCGGAATCGTGGCCGCCCGCTGCTAGGAAGCTTCGCTATTGGGCTCCGGGCTTACCCGAAAGCGAGGGCGGAAACGTCCTCGGGCTGAGGCCGAAGGACCCGGCCCCGAGTCGGCGGCGGCGGCTTCCCGGGCAGCTGGAGGCGGCCCAGTCCCGCACAAACCCCGGCACCGAGAGCGACAGCTCCTCTCCCGGCTCCCCCACCTCCAGGGGAGCGCCATGGCCGAGGCCCCGGCCGGGCTGAGCGAGACCGTCACCGAGACGACGGTTCCGTGTACAACGGAACCTGTGAGCGCCGGAGCCGGGGGGCATCCGGAGGAGGGAATGCGGGGAGGAGGGAACGACAGTCGGGATTAGGGCGGCCTAACGGAAGGAGCCCCGGCTGGGGAGCCAACGGACCCGGCTTCCAGATCCGACTCCGCCGCTGGCCTGCCGGGTGACCTTGGGCGAGTCACTTCCCTTCGCCGGGCCTCGGTTCCCTCCTCTGCACAATGGGGACTCAAAAACTATACTCCCCTCACCGAGCTTCATGTGGCCTCTGATGATCGTGTATCTAATAATAATAATAACCGAGGTATTTCTTAGGCACTTACTGTATAAGCGCCGGCGTAGAACCAGAAAAATCAGGTTGGACACAGCCCCGATCCCAAAGGGTTCCCAGTTTTAATCCCCATTTTATAGATGAGGGGACTGAAGCACAAAGAAGTGATGTGACTTACCCAAGGTCGCACAGCGGATGAGTGGCAGAACCGGAATCAGAAACCAGGGCCTTGTGACTCCCAAGCCCGTGCTCTATTCACTAGAGAAACAGCATGGCTCAGTGGAAAGAGCATGGGCTTGGGAGTCAGAGGTCATGGGTTCGAATCCCACTCTGCCACTTGTCAGCTGTTTAACTGTGGGCAAGTCACTTCACTTCTCTGTGCCTCAGTTACCTCATCTGTAAAATGGGGATGAAGACTGTGAGCCTCACGAGGGACAACCTGATTACCCTGTATCTATCCCAGCGCTTAGAACAGTGCTGGGCACATAGTAAGCGCTTAACAAATACCAACATTAGTATTAGACCACACTGCTGCTCATACCCCAACATGTGGTATTTGGCACCTTATAAGTGCTTGCCAGTTAGAAATAGTAGTAGTAGTAATAGAGGACAGGGAGCACCAAGCCAGTTATTTTTATGGCTAAATTTAATTTCATGCAGTGATACCTCTGCCTAATATAATTCTTGATCCAAAATAAGAATGTATACAAGCTAATGATGATAGTGCAGTATTTTTTATGTGCTCTGGTGAAAGTGCTTTTTGGAGGGGGTCTGGAAAGAAGATAATCACAAGTTTCTTTATGGGTGAAGTTTCCTTCACACATACATGTTGGGTGTCCTTATTTATATTTGTGGGTTTTTTTTAATGGAATTTGTAGAGCACTTACTATGTGCAGGCACTGTACAAAGCGCTGGGGTAATATCCAAGTTATCAGGATGGATCCAATTCCATGCCCTACGTGTTGGCTCACAATCTTAATCTCCATTTTACAAACTTGATGGATTGGAAGCACAGAAGTTACTTGCCCAAGGTTACACAGCAGATAAGTGGCTTTGTGTCTTTGGCTTGGCTCCTCAAGGGCAGTGCTTGTTGTCTTCTGTGTTACTTCAATCCAGTGTGTAGGTACAGAGTTGCTGCACAGTGGACTGCTTGGTATCATCTGATGACTGAGATGGTGGGGTCAGGGGAAGGTATAGGGTAAGAAGAGGCAGGGGAGAGGGATGCAGGAAAAATCTCAGGAAGACTCTGGCACGTGCTCCTAGGTCAGTCACTGTGGCCACAGTAGTACTAATGGACTCTGAGCCACGAGGAGCTGAAGTTATGCTCCTCTAACCATAGCAGCCTCCTGCTTTCTATTTGTTGTTTTAGTGTCATCTCTTCCTGTGTGTTTGTTGCAAGTCTTCTCCCCACCTTTTTATCTTTAGTCTTGAGCCTCCTGGCTAATGCCCCCCGTAAGCCCCCAATGCTTAAGAACATTGCTCTGCACAGAAGTTCTTGGTAGTGTTCCTACTTTATGGGATAGAAAAGAAGGGGGGAGAGGGAGACCCTGAGGAAGGAGGCACTAGAACACCGGACACTCACCCCTTTCTTCTCCAATTCCATGCCTTCTACCTCCCTAGGAAAATCGAAGTCTCACCATTAAGCTGCGCAAACGGAAGCCGGACAAGAAGGTGGAGTGGTCGAGCGACACTGTGGACAATGAGCACTTAGGACGCCGGTCATCAAAATGTGAGTGCAGCCACCGTCTGCTAGAGAGACCCCCAGATGGTCTCAGCTCTGGCCCTCTGGGGGGATCTGTCCTTCCTCCCCTGCCCCCCACCCCCACCTTTCAATTTTCATATTCAATCAGTGGGTGTTATTGAACACTTATCATCACAAAGCATTGTATTAAGTGCTTGGGAGGAGTACAATATAAAGTTGGAAGACATATTCCTGTAGATTTGAGTAGCCGGTGGGGGGCCCAGTGGATAGAGCAGGGGTTGGTATCAGAAGGTATGGGGTTCTAATCCCATCTCGGCCACTTGTCTGCTGTGTGACGTTGGTCACTTCACTTCTTTGGGCCTCAGTTCCGCTCATCTGGAAACATGGGAGCGGGGAGAGCGGAGGGGGGAATTAAGGACTGTGGAACCTCTAGTGGGGGAAAGGGGGACGTTGGACAATTGGGACACTGTCCAATCCCAATTATCTTGTATCCATCCCAGAGCTTAGTACAGAACCTGGCATTCATTTATTCAGTCATATTTATTGAGTCCTTACTGTATGCAGCACTGTTCTAAGCACTTGGAAAGTGCCGCTCAGCAACAGATAGAGACCATCCCTACACAACAAAATAAGTAGGCATCAATTGCCTCAAAATAAATAGAATTATAGATATGTGCACATCATTAATAGAATAAATGGAATATTAAATATGTACAAATATACACAAGTGCTGTAGGGCAGGCAAGGGAGTAGAGCAGAGGAAGGGAGTAGGGATTATGGGGAGGGGTAACAGGAAAAGGGAGCTCAGTCTGGGAAGGCCTGCCTGGAGGAAGGAGCTCTTAGTAGGGCTTTGAAGGGGGGAAGAGAGCTAGTTTGGTGGATGTAGGAGGGGAGAACATTCCAGGCCAGAGGTAGGGACTTGGGGCCAAGAGTCAAAAGTGGGACAGTGAGAACGAGGACACAGTGAGAAGGTTAGCGGCAGAGGAGCAGAGTGCGTTGGGCTGGGCTATAGAAGGAGAGAAGGGAGAAGAGATAGGAGGGGGCAAGTTGATGGAGAGCTTTTGATGCCAATAGTGAGAGTTTTTGCTTGATGTTAAGGTTGTTAGGCAACCACTGGAGATTTTGAAGAGTGGGTGACATGACCAGAGCATAGGGAAAGATAATCTGGGCAGCAGAGTGAAGTATTGACTGAAGTGGGGAGAGACAAGGAAGTGGGAGGTCAGAGAAAAGAGGCTGATGCAGTAATCCAGTCAGACATGATGGAGACACTGTAACAGCAAGGTAAGCGGTTCGGATGGAGAGAGGAAGGGTGGATCTTGGCGATATTGTGAAGGTGGAGACTTGGCAGCTTTTGGTGACAGATTGGATGTGTAAGTCAGTGAGACGGTGGAGCCAGGATGTCACCAGAATGTTGCGGGCTTTTGAGACAGAAGGATGGTAGTCCGTTCACCAGTGACGGGGAAGTGGGGGAGAGGGACAGGGTTTGGGAAGGAAGAAAAGGAGCTCATTCTTGGGACATGGTTGATTTGAGGTGCAGGCGGACATCCAGGTGAAGATGTCCTGAAGGTAGGAGAGAGGAGCCTTGGAGGGAGGGAGAACAGAGGAGATGTAGATTTGGGTGTCATTTGCATAGAGATAATAGTTGAAGCTGTGGAAGCACATGAGTTCACCAAGGGAGTGACTATAGATGGAGAACAGAAGGGAACAAGAACTGACCTTTGAGGAATGCCTACAGTTAGGGTATGAGATGGGGAGGAGCCTGTGAAGGAGACTGAGAATGAATGGCCAGAGAGGTAAGAGGAGAACCAGGAGAGGATGGAGTCTGTGAAGCCATAGTTGGATAATGTGTTAAGAAGGGGATGGTTGACTGTCAGAGGCAGCTGAGAGGTCAAGGAGGATTAGGACAGAGTAGGAGCCATTGGATTTGGCAAGAAGGTCATTGGTGACCTCAGAGAAGGCAGTTTCAGTGGAGGGGATGGAAGCCAGATTGGAGGAGCTGTAGGAAAGAGTTGGAATTGAGGAATTTGAGGCAACAAGTGTAGGTGACTTGCTCTAAGAGTTTGGAAAGGAAGGGTAGGAGAGAGATAGGGAGATAACTGGAAGGTGCAGTGGGGTCAAGAGGATTTTTTTAGGATGTGGGAGACGTGGGCATGTTTGAAGGCAGAGGGGAAGAAGCTGTTGGAGAGTGAGTGGTTGAAGATGGAAGTGAAGGAGGGAAGGGGTGAGAGTTTATATAAGGTGAGAGGGAATGGGGTCCAAAGCACAGGTGAAGGGGGTGGCATTTGAGAGGAAGAAGGTGATCTCTGAAGATACTGCTGTGAGGGATGGGAAAGTAGAGGAGGGGGCTGCGGTGGGGGGGGGGTGAAGAAGGGGGAGGGGTGACTTTGGGGAACCTCAGGCCTGATGATGGTGTTAATTTTCCTCGAGAAGCAGATGGCCAGATCCTTGGGGGTGAGGGATGGAGGGAGGCCTGAGGGGGTGTTAAATGTCTGGAACAGCTGATGGGGGTGATGGCATGGGTGTCAATTAGGGAAGAAAAACAGTTTTGTCAGGCAAAGGAGCAGGCTGAGTTTAGGCAGGAAAGGATAAATTTAAACTGAACCAGGTTGGCTTGATGTTTAAACTTGTGCCAACAGCGTTCAGCCCAAGCATAAGAGCGAAGGAGGCGGACAGTGGTAGTGATCCAGGGCTGTGGGTTAGTGGTGCGAGAGCGACGAAGGGAAAGGGGAGCAAGTGAGTTAAGTTGACTAGAGAGGGTGGAATTGAGAGCAGCAATCTGGCATATAGTAAGCGGTTAACAAATATTATTATTATTACCTGGGGCAAATAACTTCACTTCTCTTTGCCTCTGTTCCATCATCTGAAAAATGGGAATTAGAACTGGGAGCCCCACCCAGGACATATACTGCATCCAACCTGATTAACTGGCCGCTGATTTACCCAGCGGTTAGTATAAGGTACATAATAAGTTCTTAACAAATACCATAAAAATAAGAGCTTCAGTTTCAAGAGGGAGATGGAGATTAATATAAATAACTACATTAAATTTTAATTACAACATTTTTTTTAAACCATCTCAGACTGAATCTTCCTTATATGTAAACCCCATGTGGGACCAGGAGTATGTCCACCTGATTATCTTGCACATACGTCAACGCTTAGTAGAGTGCTTGGTATACAGTAAGCACTTCTCAAGTACGATGATTATCATTTCACCTGCTGCTTTCCCCCAGCCCCAGAGAGAGGTGAGGAGGATCTGGGGAAAGGAGTGGTGGGGAGAGGCCAGGGTAACAAGGGCCAGGCTGAAGACTGAGAGCTGGGTCCTAGGAAGCCTTTTATCCCCCCTTCTCCATTCTCCAAACCCCTTTCCCATCCCTCATTACCCAGGCTGCTGTATCTATGAGAAACCCCGGGTGTTCGGCGAGAGCTCCACGGAGAGTGAAGACGAGGACAACGAGGGTTGCGGCCATGCCCACTGTGTCCGGGGACACCGCAAGGGGCAGCCCCAGTGCCGTGCCCCCCCCAACCTGCCCCCTGATGTTCCACAGCCCCCCGGCTCTTCACAGCCTCCATCGAGGCCCGTACAGCACTGAGTTGTGGCATTCTGATGAGCCCCAACTGTCTTGTTACGTATGTTCAGCCTTGAATTAGTTCATGTACATGGCTTCTTCTGTGGCATTAAAGTCCTCCCCTTACCACCTGCCCATCCATGCTCTTCCCACCCCAGGCTCCGTTTGCATGCAGGGCATGGAGGGAGGAGGGCAGGGGGAAGCCAGGCAGGATAAGCAAGAGGGGGACAGGCCTGGGGGCACCATCTTGGCTGCCTCTTGAGCATCTCCTCCCCTTCTATCATCTGCCCCAGGTGAAGCATCTGGCCTGGCTTACTCCCCTCAATGCCAAACCCCGAATCCCCTGTGAGTTTCTGGGCACCAGCCTCTCTTCCTCCACCCCAATTCTGGCATCCTGCCCATCCCCCTCCACCCACCCCCTTGTACCTCCACCCCAACAGTTTATTCTGCTCCCTGCCAAACCGTTTGCTTCCGAGAAGCCAAGCCCAGTGTCCAGCACCCCAGCTGCAACTGCCTGACCTCAGCCCACCTAGGAATCCAGGCCCCAGCAGCTCCTCCCCACTCATCCCTGCCCAGGTCCCCTGGTCTGTTCTGTCCACTGGGCTTTAACCAAAGGATTATCTTCTCTTAGATTTATTTCTTCACCTCCTCCAACCCAGAGTCTCCTCTGTCCCCACCAAAAAGAGAAATAAAGAGGCCTGAGCCCCAAGCCTGAACAGTGTCCTCTTCTCCACCCCTACTCAAAAGGCCCAGCCTTGGGTGGAGAGGCAGGGTCTTAGGGCCTGAGCATCCCATCCCGCTGCCTGCTCTGGGCTTTCACTGGGCACCCCAGGCCCATCCTCCTCCTGAGACCCTCCATGGGACACCACCCACAGTAGACAAGGTGGGGGCAGGGGGAAGCCAAGCTTCTGTGAGGGGAGTCTGAAACAGACAGGCTTGGGGAGGCAGGATGCCAGCCTTCTGGGAAAGAAGGGTAGGGAACTGGATGCCAGGGTTCCAGGAAGGGAGATGAGGGGGAGAATGCCAGGGTTTTGGGACAGGAGACTAGGTGGCAAGACACTGGGATTCTGGTTAGAGAGAGTAGATCACCAGGGTTCTGGGAAGTGGGGAGATCCCAGGGGCTAGTGGGGGCCAGGGAGTAAGCAGAGAAGATAGTCTACCTTCGAGCCCATCTTAGTAAGCAGAGAAGATAGTCTACCTTCGAACCCATCTTCCATCATGGTCCTTGGTATGGCCAGTGGGGTGGAGAAGGGCAGTGCCAGTGTAGACACTCCTTCAACCCCCACCTCCCCACTCTGCTCTTCCCCCCCACCCTTCCTCCCCACACTGTGTGGCCTGCCCTGCTGAGATTTCCTTTTATTGTCACAGCCACTCTAATAAATAACCCAACCCAAAATAGAATCTGTTAAATATGGGGTCTGTACGTGCCCTGAGAGGAGGAGGGCAAGGGATGGCAGAGGCAAATGGGCAGCAGACTGGGGTGAAAAGGGGACCTGCAGGCCCTTGGCTAAAGCAGGGATTGAGGAGAGGCTCAGGGGAGGCGATAGGGAGTAAATTGGAGCAGAACCCCCAGGCAGGGTGAGGAAGGCCATACTCCTCCCAAGAAGAAGATGATGAAGGGCCTGGGCCGCCCCATCCAGGAGGGGCCCCGGATGGGTGGCTGCAGGGAACAAGACTGATCACAGGCCTGCACACTCACCCCCTCACCCTAGCTGGCTTCAAGCAGATCAAAACAAGAGGATGAGGCTGCCAGGGGGTGGGGCGGGTCATCCGATCCGGTGGAGGGGGTAGTGGTTGTAGATCCTGTTCCCGAAACCAGGCATCAGAGACAGCCCATCGCATACCTCGGTGGGCACCAGACAGAGCAGAGTGTGGGGGTCAAGCGTGCAGAAGAAGGGGAAGACCCTCTCACCAAAGGGGCCAGGTCCCTGGAAGGCGTAGAGCTGGTCAAGTGAGAGACCATCGTAGAAGGCCACATGGCCATGCTCCCAGTCCATGTCCACTCAGATCCGGCGCGGCCACCCCTGAAGCGGCCTGGCCTCAGGGGTCCTGAGGGCCCACAGCCGCCCTCCACTCCACTCTACTGCCCACACCCTGCTGACTGGGCATAGACTGACCCGGCTCTTGCGCCTCACCGTCTTTCCCGCTACCCCCAGTGCGTAGCGCCTTTCCTCATCCTTACCTTCACCTTTGCCCAGCCCAGCCACAGTCTCCACCTCCCAGCAGTGCTGCCCACCCTCGAAGCCCAGTGCCACCAACTCACCCAGCAGCTGGTTAAAACGCCAGGTGCTGTCCGCTGGGGCTGGGACGCTAGGGTCCCCCAGATGCACACTGTAGCGATCCGGGGAGAGGAGCAGACAGTGCTGGGCTGTTCTGGGGTCCAAAGTCAGGTCCACTACAAGGAGAGAGGAGCATAGGAGGAGAGGAAGCAGGTGAGGTTGGGGGTGTGATCCCACAGGCGCAGGAGGGTGGAAGGGCTGGGAAGAGCTGAGAGCTGCTGGAATCCGTCCAGAGCTCACTTGTTCTTTTTTTTTTTATGGCATATGTTAACCATATGTCACGCACCCTTCTGCTTAGATAAAGGTTTAATGGACCAAATAATCCCTGTCCCATAATGGGGCCCACAATCAAATAGGGAGAACAGGGAATGAATCCCCATTTTGCAGTTAGGAAACTGATGCCCAGACAAGTGATTTCCCCAAGGTCACAGGACAGGCAGGTGGCAAAGCTGGGATTAGGCACTCTAGCTCTCAGGCCCAGGCTTTATCCACTAGACCATATAACTCTCCTGGGGAATTTGTTCCCAGACACAGTAGGTTAGTGGAAAGAACATGGGCTGGGAGACAGGAACCTGAGTTCTATCCCCAGCTTTGCCACTAGCCTGATGTGTGACCTAAGTCAAGTCAAACAGCTCTAATCAGTCAGATTTACTTGCTGTTTACTTACTTACTGATGAGCACAAACTGCATGCAGAGCACTGGACTAAGCGCTTGGTAGAGTAAAATACAACAAAAGTTGACTGACACATTTCCTGCCCGTAACAAGCTTATTGTCTAGATACCTAAGATGTCTGCTTTCCCTGCCTCTTACACTGAGAGACCAGGTGGGTTAGGATTTATGATTATCTGGTTCATATATCTACCCCAGTGTTTAGTTTACAGTCAAGGTTTAAGAAACTCCATAACTAATCTAGTTCGCCCTGGTCCTGGTTCATGGGTATCTGTCCTGTGGGCTGGGTAGGGGGTGGAGGGGAGAGAGTCTTACCGGATCGCAGATCCTCTGGAGCATCCTTGGTCACAGACTGACAGGCTGGAACCTAAAGCTTTGGTGAGAATCAGAGTAGAAGCTCCTTTTGGGCAGGGACCATGTCTTGTCCTTCCAAGGTACTTTCCCACTTAATGACAACTGTGGTATTTGTTAAATGCTTACTATGTGTCAAGCACTGTACTAGGTGCTAGGGCAGATAAAAGATGATCAAGTCCTATATGGGGTTCCCAGTCTACCGTGGTAGGAGAATTAGGAGCTCAGGACAGTGGAGCTCAGAAAATACCAGGACTCCTCCCTCTTCCCTGGGCAAGAGTAAGATGGCTGGAGGTCTGGGTGGGCAGCTTGGGGAGAGGATGATGGAAATTGCTAACTTGTCCCAAGGGAGAGGCGCAGAGGACTGTGGGTAAGAGCAGACAGGAAGGGGACCATCCAGAATTGGTGAGGCACAGGGCAAGATGGTGACTGACCCAAGGGGGAGGGAGGGAGAATGGCCAGGGAAGTGAGGTGCAGGTGTGGGGAATGGGGAAGTTGGGCAGTTAGTTCAAGTCCCCCAGGGTGGAGACAGCAGGAAGATATGGGGAAAAGAAATGAAAGCTGCCAGCGCTGGGGCCAGGGGGGGCTTGAAAGGCCAACGGGCTGAGAGCAAGACCGATACCAGACAGTAGCCTGGACTGGGTTGGAGTCATGGGACGGGGGGATGTCTTACAGCTGTTGTCGACTCTGAGGTAACCCACCCTCCCTTCCCTACCCTCACTCAACAGAATCTCAAGGAGGAGGGCAGAGTCCGTGGCCATGACCCAGCAGAGAAGGGCATGTGAGGAAGAGAAGGGAGAGAAGGGAACGAGCCAGCCGGAAATCGGGGAGAAGGTTGAGAAAGGAGGGGACCTCAGAGTGGAATATGGGGCAAGGAGGACAGAAAGAGCAAGCAGAGGAGGGGGGCCAAATGCTGAGATGTGGATGACTCTGGGAAGGAGCCCAACCCTAGATAGAGATTTAGGCATGCAAACACCCAAGGGATGCCCCCAAACTCAGACTCATTAGATCCAGAGAGGCTTTGCCTTGGCCTCTTCTCCCAGGGAGCAGAGCGCCGTGTAAGAGAACTGTGCAGCACAGCTGGCTCCCAGGACAGGAGAAGGAGGGGAGAGGCTGGTGGAGCCCCAGGGGAGCTCCAGGAGAGGGAGAAGTGGAAGGGTGGCACAGGAGGCCCAAATAAGATGGACTCTCATCTGGAGCCTGAAAGTGCCAGTCTCCTGCTTAGCATGGAATTGGCATGAGAGAAGAGAGAGAATGGGCGGGGGGGGTGCGTGTCTCCCCTCACCTGACAATCTGTGAAGCATGTTCTTGGCCACAGGTCAAGCACAGTCCTTGGCCGCCTCCCTCATTATCCAATTCCATGGGCTTGAGCTTGGCTATCTAAAACCTGGGTTGTTGTGGAGAGCAAAGAGGAGAGGATGGGCTAAGATGAGTACAGTTGCCCCTCCTTCCAGTGAACCCACCGGGATGGAGCTAGACTCACCTCCTCTAGGGCTTCTGGACATCCTGGGGGATGAAAAAGAAACAGAGTAAGAAAGGTGAGGGTGAGTTTCTGGACCTCCAAACATCGACCCCACAGTCTAACCTCTGCTCTCTTCCCCTGGGACCTGCCCCCCATCCATCCCCCCCATCCCAGTCCTTTCCCTGTGTTCCAATTTGTCCCCACCGTTCTCCCCCAACCCCCACCCCCAGATCCAAGCTCTGGTGCACCTCGGGCAGAAGAAGCCTTGGGAACCCCAGGCCAAAAGTCACATTTCTCCCTCCCTTCCTTCTGGCCCTCAGCTCCCTCCCCAGCCTTGCAGGGACCCCCAGAAGAGGCAAGAAATGTTTTTAGGATTGGGATTGGGGGGATGCATTCTGGGATTAGGGGAAAGCTGAAGGGACTCAGGTCAGAGAACCCCTCCCAACCCTCCCCACTCATTAAATAGTAATTATGGTATTTGATAAGCCCTTACAAAGTGCCAGGCACTGTTAAAGTGTCTGTGCCCACAGGCTGAACCCAGCTCCCTGGCCCTACTCCTCACTTCTGGGCTCCCAGCCCTGCTTCCTGCCCAATCACCTGTCTTCCTCCCTCCCCTCAAGGCCCTCATATCTAGTTCCTACAGCTCTGCCCTCCCCAAACTTCATCCCCTTCCACCTTACTCTAACAGTGTGCTGCCCCCCTGCTCAGCTTAAATTTTCCTCCCCATTCCCATCCTTGCCCCTGTTGCTGGTGGACCCCTACCCTAACTGTTCCTCTCCTGGGGCTCCCCATTCTTCAATCTTCCCTCCACGTTGCCTCCCAGGCTCTGAAACCCTAGAAACACAATCCCCTCATCCCCACCCTGATTTACCCAGCCACCAGGGAGAGGTCAGTGCCACTTTCCAGCTGGACCCACAGTGAGGTCCTGCTCTCCTGTCTCATACCTCCTACCCACCTGCCAGGGTGAGGTCAAAGCTGGGTTTCTGGCCAGACCCACAGTCTGTCCTGCTCCCCTGCCCCACCCAAACAAAGCAGCTTCCCCCTTCTCCATAAAAACTCTGCAGCACTTACAGGGTACCATCCTTTCCCGCCAGCCATAAGGAAAGTGTGAGGTGCAGATGATTCTGGGTTGGAGCTTGCCCCAGCTCATTCCAATGGAAGGTCTTCAGAAGGAACCTGGGACGTGAGAGTTAAAAGTCCCCTGGAGCTGGGTGAGGTTTGGAGATGGGGGTCGAGGTGACAGGCTGAGGGATTAGCCACTTCCCTCTTCCGCACTGAGAATCCTCAAGTCACTTTGTACCAGTGTGGCCTATTGCACTGGCCTGGGAGTCAGAGGACCAGGGTTCTAATCCTGCCCTGCCACATGTCTGCTGTGTAATCTTAGTCAAATCACTACACTTCTCTGTGCCTCAGTTATGTCATCTTTAAAATGGGGATGAAGACTGAGCCCCGTGTGGGACAGGGACTATGTCCAACCTGATTAAAGTGTATTTATCACAGCATTTCTTACAGTGCCTGTCACATAGCAAGTGCTTCAATACATAAAAAAAGATCTGGGGAGGCGGAGGGAAGAAGAAGTGTGTGTATGTAGTGACGGGGTTGGGAAGGTGAGAACAGCTCCTTTTGAACCCCCTCCTGATTCCCTCAACTCCCTGGAGCAACTGACTCTGGGGAGAGGCACTGCCAGCCACGGCCAACTAGCAAGGCCTGGCTCAGAGAGGATACTCTGCAAGGAAGGATGATGGTGGGAGTAAGGGGCAGGAGAGGGAAAGCTTCTCCCCATCTTCCTCCCCAAACACTTCTCCCTAGAACCCTGGAGTCTATGAGGACAGTTGGTTCTAGGGTGAGGCTCCCCACACCAAGTGGAACAGCCCAATTGCTCCTCAGTGTGAGAGTCTGACAGAAGTGGGGAGACCAGTCTAGCTGGATCCCCCCACCTGGGGCCTGGGAATCTGAACCTAAAGTGAAGGGAAAGGCATGGGCAGGACCTAGCCCCTCAGTGCACCCGCAACCCAGAAGCAGTGTGGCTCAGTGGAAAGAGCCCGGGCTTGGGAGTCAGAGGTCATGGGTTCTAATACCGACTCTGCTCTGGGTGACTTTGGGCAAGTCACTTAACTTTTTTATGCCTCAGTTACCTCATCTGTAAAATGGGGGTTAAAACTGTGAGCCCCACATGGGACAACCCGATCACCTTGTATCCCCCCAGCGCTTAAAACAGTGCTTTGCACATAGTAAGCGTTTAACAAATATCAACATGATTATTAACCCAGTGTATCATGGGAGCCCACTCTATTCCATTCTGCTCTGCTTTGAAGTGTAGGACCATCCCCTATCCCTCCCTCCACCTGCTCTGGCTACTCCTGCTCCCAAACTTCTCCAGTAGGCCTTCCCTGACTAAGCCCTCACTTCTTCATCTCCCTCTCCCTTCTGCATTACTCTTGGATTTGCACTCTTTACTCACCCCTCCCTCAGCTCCACAGCACTTGTGTCCATATCCCTCATTTATTCAAATATCTGTGTGGCCTTCTAGACTATAAACTATCAAATGTATAGACTATATATTAGAGAAGCAGCGTGGCTCAGTGGAAAGAGCATGGGCTTCGGAGTCAGAGGTCATGGGTTTGAATCCCAGCTCGGCCACTTGTCAGCTGTGTGTCTTTGGGCAAGTCACTGAACTTCTCTGGGCCTCAGTTACCTCATCTGTAAATGGGGACTAAGACTGTGAGCCCCACGTGGGACAACCTGATTCCCCTCTGTCTACCCCAGCGCTTAGAACGGTGCTTGGCACATAGTAAGCACTTAACAAATACCAACATTATTATTATTATGGACATGGGAATCAGATTGTCCCATGTGGGGCTCACAGTCTTAATCCCCATTTTCCAGATGAGGTAACTGAGGCCCAGAGAAGTGAAGTGACTTGCCCACTGTCACACAGCTGACAACTGGTAGAGTCGGGATTCAAACCCACCTCTGACTCCAAAGCCCGTGCTCTTTCCACTGAGCCACGCTGCTTCTCCAACTATAAACTCACTCCTTGTGGGTAGTGGACATGTCTATCAACTCTGTTATATGGGACTCTCCCAGGCACTTAGTCCAATGCTCTGCACACAATAAGTACACAATATATACCACTGATTGATGAAGGGAACGTGGTGTGGCCTGGGGGCATTAGGGGGAAGAGATGACCACCGTCCCGACACACACACACACACACACTTTGGAGGCCTGTTCCAAGGTGACCCCCAGTTACTCACAATCTCAGGGTCAAATGCTATCTCATGACCACCCGAGCTAGCAGGTGGAACTTGGAAGTGCAGGTGGGATACTGTCTGCACAACCAAAACTGCAAGACAGTCCAAGCTGGGAATACAGAAGGTGTCTCTCACCCCCATGCCAATCAAATTAGGTATGGAGTAGAGGGGAGATTGGATAAACTGAGGCCAGAAACTGGAATAGCCTAGGAGCACAGGTAATCTGTGGCCTCTGACTTTCTGTGCAGCGGGTTGAGACTTGCAGCAGCTGGCTGCAGGTCACCTCTGCCCAGAGTGCGAGATGCCCATTCTGCCTCCCCCACAAGAGGAGCCATAGGATGGGTGAGTGTCCCCGTTCTAATGAACGCTCGAGGGGCTGGAAGCCAGGTGCATCACCATGCGTACATAACACATAAGCGGATTTCTCCCAGATGATGCTCATGGATTCCTCCCAAGTGAGAAGAACAACATGGTTGAGAGCTTGCCGCCTCACCACATAAGAACGAACCATAAGTGAATTACTCCCGAGTGGGCCCTAGGTATTTTTGCCATGGTCGAGTAACACATAAGAATATTTCTCCTGATAGGGGAGCTCTAATATCATTAAATAATTCAATTCACCACATCCAAAATAGTCAAATCATTCAATTTGCCATGTCCAAAATACTCGAATAATGCAATTCACCTCATAGAATAAATACTGTATAAAATTCAGGCCTTTCCATCCCTGAGTCTCTCTTTCTCTTTCCCAGTGTCTATTCTCGAAAGAATCCGTCCTCGGGCGATGGGTGTCAAGGCCTCACTCCGGCCAGGTTCCAGGGGTCTTTGCTGAAGCAGCTGCCTCTGGGATGGCATCGTCAGGGTAGAGACAGTCTGCTCTCCTAACCTCTCCCGCCCCACCGGACCATTCTGGCTGCAGGGCCAGGGGCAATCGTGACCATGCTCTCTGGCATTTCCATGCCACGCCAGGGCAGGAGTGGTGGGGCGAGGCTGCTGGGGGTCGGCTTTGCCCCGGACTAATTAGTCTCGTTACCATAATCGCAACGAAACTAATTAGTCCTGTGGAGAGCTTCAAAGGGCGGAACGAAACTGGGCCAGGGAGGCGGAGGCTGGCAGGGGACGGGGAGAGGCTGTGGTCCCGGGACGGGGGACTGGGAGCCCGGGAATCAGGGGCTGGACCCAGGCGTCCTGCCCTCAGCCGCAGGCCTCTCTTTATCTCTCCCCCTCCCACCTTGGTTCACATCCGGCGGGGGGGGGGGGGGCGGTATCCATCCGTAGTGGATTTTAATGTCCGTCTTCGGCTCTAGACCGGAAGCTTGCGGTGGGGCCGGGAAGGCGTCTGCGACTCCGTTCCCTTGCTCCTCTCCCAAGTGCTCGGTCCGGGGCTCGGCCAACGGGGAACGCTCAATACATTCGATGGAATGACCAACCGGCTGACCGAGTGACCATCAACAACCCCGACGGGCCGGACGGGCCGAAAAGGCGAGCGGCCAGGCGGCCGGCCACCCTCCTCCTTCGCGGGGCCTGACCCGGCGCCCCGTGCCCGGGTTGGGGGTGTGTGTTCTCATCCACGGCCCTCGGGGAGCTGCCCGGGAGGGGAGGGGGGGGTCCAGCCGTATCCCCCAACACAGACACAGGCACACGGCCACCCGCCCGCCCGCCCCCGCGAGGCTCGGTCGACCCGTCCCCGTCAGCCAGCCGGGAGCCCGGCCCCGCCCCCCACCGCCGGGGTCCGGCTCCCCGCCCGGGACCCCGGCCCGAGCCCCCGCCGGAACCCCCGGGCTCCCTCCGTCCCCGTGGCAGTTCCCGGTCCCCGTCCCCGTCCCCGTCTCCGCGCGCCTCCTCACCTCTCCCTGGGGGTCCTGCGAGCCATGGTGGGGATGCGGCCCCCGCGGCGGCGCCCGGCCCGGCTCCCCGCGTCCCCCAGCCGGTCCCGCAGCCCGCAGCTGATGCGCACCTCCACGTCCCAGACGCACGTTGGTGCGGAGGCTGCGGCGGGGGCAGAGGTGGCCGCAGCCGGGGCAGCTGAGCCCCCGCGCCGGCCCGGGCCTGGCCGTCCCACCTGCGGCCGACGCCAGCGGCGGCAGAAGCTGTGGTCGCAGTCCAGCAGCACCGGGTCCTGGAAGGCCGCGCCGCAGAGCGGGCAGGTGGACAGCCGCTCCAGCTGGGCCACCAGCCCCTTGCCCAGCTCCGCCCGGTCCATGGCGCCCCGGCCCCCCTGGCCCCCGGCCCCCCTTGCCCCTTTTTTTCTCTACGTTCTCTCCTTAGTACGCTTCCTCCGTTCCGGGTCCTACGGCCGGGGTAGATCACAGACGGATCGGATGGGACGTGGTCCGCGTCCCCCCCGTCCCCCCTCGAGCCTCACGGTCTCGTCCTCGTTCGATGGAGGAGGTAACCGAGGCCCCCCGCCGCTCCTCGGGAAGTCCGGAGACGACACGAGGCATCTCTCCCCGGTGTCGTCTCCGGACTTCCCGAGGAGCGGCGGGGGGCCTCGGTTACCTCCTCCGTGGACGGATCCGCAAGCACGAGGGTCTGTGTGTGTACGCCTGCCTCTCTACGTCTGCGTGTAGGTGGGACTCCGGGGGTCTGCCATCGGTGGTCTTTCTCAAGAGCTTACAGTGTGCGGAGCTTGGCGCTGAGCATTTGTGAGAGTACAGTGCGCGGAGTCAGTGCACACCTTTCCCACCTACGACGAGGTGACATCTAGAGGGAAGGGTTTCGTGGGCGTGGCCAGGTACCTATAGATGTATATGGATATATCTGTACGGCCCTGGCCATCAGCGTGTATATATGTGCGTCTCGGTCTGTGTGTGTAACACTGGGTCTTTATAATTAACCCCTTGGTGTTTCTGCGTCTATCTCTGTGTGCGTGTCCATGTAGGTCCCTATGTGTACGCGTGTTCCTCCGTAGGCGAGGGTCTATGTGAACCTACTCGTCAGTGTGGACGTTTCTCTGTGGGTGTTTGGTGGCTTCTCGGGAATGCTTGTGGTTGTGTGTGTGTGTGTGTGTCTATATGTGAGAGTGGGGCCGTATTCATAATAAAAAATTAGACTGTAAGCCCGTCAAACAGCAGGGACTGTCTCTATCTGTTGCCAACTTGTTCATTCCAAGCGCTTAGTACAATGCTCTGCACATAGTGCGCTCAATAAATAGTATTGAATGAATAATAATATTGCTATTTGTTAAGCGCTTACTATGTGCCGAGCACCGTTCTAAGCGCTGGGGTAGATACAGGGTAATCCGGTTGTCCCACATGAGACTCACAGTTAAGCCCCATTTTACAGATGAGGTAACTGAGGCACAGAGAAGTTAAGTGAATTGCCCACAGTCACACAGCTGACAAGTGGCAGAGCCGGGATTCGAACTCATGACCTCTGACTCCCAAGCCCGTGCTCTTTCCACTGAGCCACGCTGCTTCTCTATATACCATATATACTCACACGTCTGAGTGTATATGATACACGTAAACGGCCCCGCTCTAGAAGGCGAGCTCCTTCTGTTAGGAAATGTGCCTGCTTTTTGTTATATTGCAGTCTCCCAAGCGTTTAGTAGAGAGTTGTGCACATAGTAAGTGCTCAATAAACACCATTTAATGCAGTGAATGAATGAACTCCTCCAGTTGCTTGGCTCTAATTTTTCCTCCCCCTCCCCCCATGGCGAGACCATTCCCAAGATGGAGGGCGTCGCAGTGCTCCCGCCCCACCGTGTGCGGGTTCCTCCAGCTCGAAATGCCCCTCTTCCCACATACACTCCAGGGCCCAGCGGGTTCCAATCGATCAATCAATCAATCATTGGTATTTATTGAGCGTTTACTCTCAACGAAGCACTATATTGAGCGCCTGGAGAGTCCAATACAACAGAATTAAGAGACATGTGCCCTGCCCCTAACGAGCTCCTGGCGTTGGGGGCATCTGGGCCCCCCACCCACCCACAACACAAATACACACATACATCTGTCTCCCGCCCACCTGCTCCTGGCGACCAGCCCCCACCCCCCCTTACTAGCCCCTGACCCCTTCCTGCCCCCAAGCCCCCTGGATCCGGCCCTGCGCTCCCAATCTAACGCCCCTGACGCTCATACGCATTATTCGATTTCCTTTACTACTGATGTGTGTATATCTATAATGCTGTTTATTTGTATTGATGCTACTGATGCCCGTTTACTTGCTTTCCTGTCCGTCCCCCCCCCCCCCCCCTTCTGGACTGGGAACCCGTTGTTGGGTAGGGATCATCTCTATCTGATGCCGAAGTGTACTTTCCCGGCGCTCAGTACAGTGCTCTGCACACAGTAAGCACTCAATAAGTACAACTGAGTAAATGGATGCACACGAGCCCCCCCCCCCCCCCCCCCGCACCCTTAGATCCGCGGGTGGAGCCCCCGAGGGTGTGTACCTTTGTGTATGTGCGCTTGTGTACAGGTCGGCACGTGTTTGCACGAGCCCTGGGTGTCATTGCCGGCAGTTCCTTGACCAAAGCCCAACCCTCCAAGTTCTGGCCCCCGAGGCGGGGATTTAGGGACGAGGACAGCCTGTGCCCGGACCTCCCTCCCCCCTCCCCTGCCAGGGAGGCGCTGGCTGGAAGGGCATCCCACACGGAGAGGAGGACACTCTCATTCATTCATTCAGTTTAATCGTATTTCTTGAGCACTTGCTATGTGCAGAGCACTGGACTAAGCATTTGGAATGTACAGTTCGGCACTCTTTCAGTCTCTCTGCTTCTCCACGTCTCTTGATGGCTCTGCATTCTGCCCCTCCAGCCCCGTCTGCGGGCCCCTCCCTCCATCTCCCTCTCATTTCACTCTGTCTCCTTTCTATCTCCGTTCTTGTGTCTTTCTCCCTTCTCTCTCTCTCCTGTCTTCCCTCTCCTTTCTCTCTGTCTCTTTGACTCTCTTTCCTCTGTCTCTCTCTCCTTTCTATCTCTCTCTGTCTCCTGTCTCCATAGCCTTACTCTCTTCTCTGTGTCCTCTCTCTCTCTGTTCTGTGTCTCCTGTCTTTCTCTGCCTCCTTTCTCTCTTTCTTTGTGTCTCTGTCTCCGCCCTCCTGTCTCTTATCTCTCTCTCTCCAGTTACCCCTGGGATTGGTGCACAAATAAATTTGGAGACACACAGACACACCCTTGCCACATCTTCTCTCTCCTCCCCCGTTGCCCCCTCTCCTCCGCCTCTCTCATGCTCTCTCCTGCCCAATTTATCTCTCCCATAGTCCCCGCGGAAAGGAAAAAAAACCCACCCAAAGGTCCCAGTTCGAACAAACATGCAGACACGTCTGCAGGCACAAACCTGCATAGAGTCTCACACAGATACACTTTGGGCTCAGACCAGAAGCACACATGAAACAAACACATACACAAACCTTTACAGTATCACCGCCAAGATCTGCCCTTTCCTCTCCACTCAAATGGCTATCTTAATGCTACAGGCTCTCATTATATCCTGGCTAGACTACTGTGTCAGCCTTCTCTCTGATCTCCCTTCCTTCTCTCTCGCTCCGCTCCAGTCTATTCTTCAGTCTGTTGCCTGGCTCATCTTCCTGCAAAAACGTTCTAGGCATGTCACTCCCCTTCTGGGAAGCAGCGTGGCTCACTGGAAAGAGCACGGGCTTTGGAGTCAGAGGTCATGGGTTCGAACCCCGGCTCTGCCACTTGCCAGCTGTGTGACTTTGGGCAAGTCACTTAACTTCTCGGTGCCTCAGTTCCCTCGTCTGTAAAATGGGGATTAAGACTGTGAGCCCCACGTGGGACAACCTGATTCCCCTATGTCTACCCCAGCGCTTAGAACAGTGCTCGGCACATAGTAAGCGCTTAACAAATACCAACATTATTATTATTATTATTAAACACCTCCAATGGTTGCCTATCAACCTCTGCTCAAAACAAAAACTCCTCACTCTAGGCTTCAAGGCTCTCCATCACCTTGCCCCTTCATACCTCCCCCCTTTCTCTCTACTGCCCACCTCGCACACTCCACTCCTCTGCCGCCCACCTCCTCACCATCCCTCGGTCTCGCCTATCCCACCGTGGACCCCTGGGCCACGTCCTCCCGCGGTCCTGGAATGCCCTCCCTCCTACCTCTGTCAATCTAATTCTCTTCCCCTCTTCCAATCCCTACTTAAAGCTCACCTCCTCCAAGAGGCCTTCCCAGACTGAGCTCCCCCCTTTTTCCCTCTGCTCCTTCTACCCCCCCTTCACCTCTCCGCAGCTAAACCCTCTTCTCCCCCCTTTCCCTCTCCTCCTCCCCCTCTCCCGTCCCACCCCCTCAGCACTGTTCTCATCCGCTCAACTGTATATATCTTCATAACCCTATTTATTTTGTTTAATGAGATGTACATCACCCTGATTCTATTTGCCATTGTTTTTATGAGATGTTCTCCCTTTGACTGTTTTTATTGCCATTATTCTTGTCTGCCTGTCTCCCCCGATTAGACTTAAGCCCGTCAAAGGGCAGGGACTGTCTCTATCTGTTGCCGACTTGTACATTCCAAGGGCTTAGTACAGTGCTCTGCACATAGTAACTCTCAATAAATACTATTGAATGAATACTGAATGAATGAACAAACACAGATCCATAGAGAAGCATCTTGGCCAGTGGAAAGAGCCCAGGGCTGGAAGCTAGAGAATTCAGGTTCTAATTCCAACTCCACCACTTGCTTACTGTGTGACCTCAAGTAAGTCATTTTACTTCTCCATGCCTAAGTTTCTTCATCTGTAGAATGGAATCTCAATGCCCATCCTTTAGACAGTGAGTCGTTGTGTTGTATCTAATCTGGCGATTAGTATATAGTAAGGCACTTAACAAATACCTCACTTTTAAAAATTGTGACTAACACACACACACACACATATCACACATCCCTGAATAAGTAATTTCGGGCACAAAACAGCCACAGATTCTCAAGCCAACAGACCCTCATTCAGCCCAAAGGAGGCTAGGCAGAGGGTAAAAGGGGGTTCTGCCCAGACCCCAGATCTTGACCTAAGCCTGAACCAAGCAGCAGTATGGCCTAGTGGATACATCCCGGACCTGGGAATCAGAAGGACTGTTGTCTGTTGTGTAACCTTGGGCAAGTCACTTCGCTTCTCTGGGTCTCAGTTCCCTCATCTGGAAAATGGGGATTAAGACTGAGAACCCCCATGTCATGAACTGTGTCAAACCTGACTAACAATCTACCCCACTGCTTATTATAGTACCTGGCATATAGTAAGCACTTTAAAAATGCAAATGCCTTAAAAAACAAACAAAAAAACTTTTTCTCTCTCACACACAGACACTCAAACTCAAGGATGCATGAACTTGGAAAACCACAAACAACCACTTTGTGCCTCTCCCTCTCTTTCTCCTCACCACCCAGAGTGTCTTTCACATGCCACTCACCCACCCACCCCCACATAAAAGCTGGAGACACAAATACGCTCACCCATAAATCAGATCCCAACACAAAACCCTGTGATTAGTTTGATTCATAATAACAACAACAGTGACAACAGTCAACAATAACACATTTCTACAAAGCAGTAATCCTTCCCCACAGCTGTGGGCACCAGGACCCCAAGATAGGGGACGAAGTGGATCCAGAGAGACCCACAAAACCCCAAATGAGTCACCCTAATAAACACCACATATTGCTAGAGACACAGTGCCTATGAAAGAAACCCGCCATTGCAGAGACATTGTTCCCTACACACCTGGCCAGGGAGGATTTGGGTAGGGAGGGCTGTCTCTTTGACAGGGCCCAGTCCCACACTTATAGAAGAATAGAGCCCCAGACATTAGTGGGCCTGTGAAGTCAGGAGGGGGGAACCCTCATGTCCAATGGATCCCCCTCCCCCAACCCATTGAGGGATTCTGGCATCTTCCCCCATCGTTATTCTGTCCCTGAGAGGGTTCGCCCACCTGGAGGGAGACATTTGGGTCTCTTCATGCTGGCGGAGGCACAACATCTACCACAACACACACCAGCTGCATTTAGAAATACAAAGTCCACTTTGTGTGACAATGCTAGAGTCATGGCAGCAGTCAGGGTTCCGGAATGCCCCCTTCCCTTCCCACCAGCCATTGCCATCCCAGCTGGGGTGTAGGGGAGCATCTAGAAGTCGGGGATTGGGGGGGCAGCATTTGGATGCAAGGATGAGAAGCAGCATGGCCCAGTGGCTGGGAGTCGGAGGACCTGGGTCCTAATTCTGGCTTCACCAATTGTCTGCTGTATGACCCTGGGCAAGTCACTTCTTAGAACTTCAGTTCCCTCATCTATAAAATGAGGATTAAGACTGTGAGCCCCATGTGGGATTTGGACTATGTCCAAACTGATTAGCTTGAATCTACCCCAGCACTTAGAATAGTGACTGGCACATATTAAGCACTTAACAAATACCGTTTAAATAAAAAAAGGGGCAACCCTACTTTAAGCAGTGAAGAGCATCCCAGCAGCAATAAACAGGTACCTTCATGTTGTTGTTGGAGAGCAATAGAGTAACAATCAATCAGTAGTATTTATTGAGTGCTTACAGTGTGCAGAGCACTGTAATAAGCACTTGGAAAAGTTCAATACTGTGGAGGTGGTCGACACATTTCCTGCCCTCAAGAAGCTTCCAGTCTAGAGTCCCTTCCAGGCCAGGGGTCTTCCATTCACGTATCTCAACATCTCTTTGCCATGTTTCTTCTCTGAACTTTTTCTTTTTTCATTTCTCTCACTTCCTTTTTCTCCCTCTCCCCAACCCATCCCTTTCCCTTTCCCCCATCTCATCATAATAATGTTGGTATTTGTTAAGCGTTTACTAAGTGCAGAGCACCTTTCTAAGCACTGGGCTAGATAAGGGGAATCAGGTTGTCCCACGTGAGGCTAACAGTTAATCCTCATTTTAATAATAATAATAATTTTGGTATTTGTTAAGCTCCTACTATGTGCAGAGCACCATTCTAAGCGCTGGGGGAGATACAGGGTAATCAGGTTGTCCCACGTAAGGCTCACAGTTAATCCCCATTTTACAGATGAGGTAACTGAAGCACAGAGAAGTTAAGTGGCTTGCCTACAATTGAACCCATGAGTCGAACCCATGATCTCTCACTCTGAAGCCCAGGCTCTTTCCACTGAGCCACGCTGCTTCTCTATAATCATCATCAGTTGCATTTATTGAGTGCTTACTCTGTGCAGAGCACCATACTAAGTGGTTGGGAGAGTCCAATACAATAGGGTAGACAAATTCCCTGCTCACAAGGAGCCCCTCCCACAAGTACAGTCCGGTTCATTTGCCTATTCCTATCCTATTGACTGAATGAGACCATGTGCTGGTTTCAAATAGTGGACTATTTATTTTCCCCTATGTGCTCAGGGTGATCCCTGACGTCTGCCTTCTCAATACAGAAAGGAAATGATAATGATCATGTTGACAATTACTAAGAATAATGACCCCACTCTGGCTTTGCTTATGAGTTTATTGGAGTTTATTGGAGCTGCTCCCGTGCAGTTGTCAGAGACCCGTGAGAACAAGCTTGGGAGGAAAGTCGTCTCAGGCTCATTTCTCTGGAGTCACCGGCTTCAACCTCCATTAATCCCAGATTATCCACAGACAAGTGGGGAGCTGGAATGAGAATGCAGTTTGTCTGAATTTCAGATCCGGTCTCTTTCCACTAGGCCATGCCAAGTGGTGCCACATGGCCTGAATGACACATATGAGCTCATGCATTCTCCCATGTCCATTGTGGCCACCCTGCCCTGTCCGCAATTTCCCATCCCTGCTTACATCCTGGGGGAGGCCCTCTTCCCCAACGTCCTCAAGATTGAGTTGGGGAGGTGGGGGTGGAGGGGACGAGGCAGGCAAGGTTTGTCCTAGGAGGGAGGGAGGGTGGGCTTTGAATTTCACAGGTCCTACCTCTCTCCTCTCCTTCCTGAATTGTCTCAACAGCTCCTGCTTTCCCAAAGCTCTTGCTCCTTCATTCAAAATTCCCCCTCAAGTCCTCTGCTTCTGGGACTCCCCTCTGCCTCCTCCTTCCCCCCTTCTCATCCTCCTCCCTCTCTTCCTTGTCCTCCTCCTTCTCCCCGCCTTCTATTCCTCCTCTTCATCCTCATCCTCTGCCTCCTCTTCTTTTATTGAGCTCCTGAGTGCTGGTCACATGCCAGAGAAGGCCCCCCTTCTCCTGTCCTCAATCAGTTTCCACTCTGACCCATCTTCCCCACATCCCTCCTTCCTACTCCATTTCCATTTGCCCCATCCCCCACCCCCATCCCCCAACACCTTGCTTTCCACCTCGCTCCCGCCTACCTCTCTGGGCTGGCCTCCTTGGGCTCACCCCTGCTCCCCTGCCAGTGTCCCCAAGCTTTGCTTTTCTCTGGGGACCCCCGCTTCTCCCACACCCACCTGGATCTCTCTTCTTGCAGGCAGACAGTTCAGTAGAGTTCATGAGAATTCAGTAAAGCCTCAGTCTCCCAACGACCCGATGGCGTCAATGTTGGCCCAGGCCTGAAGGCGACTGGCTCTGGGGAGCAGCGATACGCAGCAACTGCCCGGAAACATCGTGATGAGGGCCGCTGGAAGCACTGGGAAGGGGAGACACACTTCGGGGGGAGATTTGGGGGAGGCCCTCCAGAGACCCCCACCGAGATACCCTAGCCTGCCCGAGCCCGGTCTCCCCAACCCGCGCTCCGCGGGTAAAAGATGAGGTGGGGCGGGACGAGGCGGGATAGGGGAAGTAAAGCTGGATCTGGCTTCATTGGCCACATGCTCTCTAAACCCACCTGCCACCAGGGGGCCCTTGGCCTGGAGCAACCAACATGTGTCACCTCTTGTCGCTTACTCTGTCTCGCTGTTTTCCATCACTCCCTCCTCCCCCAAAAAACATACATACCTAACCACACACACACCTCCAGGCCTGATCAGGTCTTCCATTACCTCATCCCACCTGCCAGTCCCTCCTCCAGTTCTGGCTTCCTCCCCCACCACATCCCTGGCCTGAATTTCTCCCTCCTTGATTGGCCCTCTCCATCAACCCCTTCATCATGTTTCCTTAGTACCTGCTGTTGTACAGAGCCTGTGTGCAGAGTTTGGGAAGGCCCAGTGGAAGGAGAAGCCAGGAGAAGCAACATGGCCAATTGGAAGGAGAATGGACTTGGGAGGCAGGAGACCTGCCCGCTAACCCTAAACTTGCCTGATATGTGAATTTGGGCAAGTCACCATTGCTTCTAGAGAAGCAGCGTGGCTCAGTGGAAAGAGCGTGGGCTTTGGAGTCAGAGGTCATGAGTTCGAATCCCAGCTCTGCCACTTGTCAGCTGTGTGACTGTGGGCAAGTCACTTCACTTCTCTGTGCCTCAGTTCCCTCATCTGTAAAATGGGGATTAAGACTGTGAGCCCCACGTAGGACAACCTGATTCCCCTGTGTCTACCCCAGCGCTTAGAACAGTGCTCTGCACATAGTAAGTGCTTAACAAATACCAACATTATTATTATTATTATTCTCTGGACCTTGATTTCCTCATCTGCAAAATGGGGATGAGACACCCATCCTCCTTCTCCCTTAAACTTTGAGCCCTCCATGTGGGAAACGGCTTGTGTCTGATCCTGTATCTCCCCCAGCACTTAGAACAGTGCTCGGCACATAGTAAGCGCTTAACAAATACCAACATTATTAACATTATTATCCTCCTAGAGTGAAAGCTCGATGTGGGCAGGGAACGTATCTACCAACTCTGTTGTAATGTCCTCTCCCAAGTGCTTAGTAAGGTGCTCTTCATACAGTAAGCAGTCATTAAATTTTATCTGATAGATTTGATTATAGATACAGAGAAGTACTTAGCAAATAATTTATGTCTTCCTATTAATGTCTGTCTCCCCCTCTAGACTCTAAGCTATGCTGTGGGCAGGGAATGTATCTGTCAATCTACCAAGCACTTAGTACAGCGCTCAATAAATACGAATGACTATGTGACTGACTACATTTGGATGGGTTCCGTGATGGGTTGGCACATTTTTCTTGACTGTCCATTCATCAGGTGAAATCCTTCAAGGTGATCTTATAAATGAGTGATTTATAGTGGCTATTGATAAATCATCTTCACATTTTGTGCTTCTGGGTCACCCAATCTTCTGACAGGATGGACCATACCAGGGTAGAGGGTGGTGGAATTTTCCATGAAGGTCCAAAGGAGGAAGGGACTTTGGCTGGCTGTGGGTGTACAGATTAAAGAGGGGCTGGGTGCAGGGTGGTGGGGGGAGGGGCTGTCCAACTGTCCACCGGAGACTACTTAAAACACCTCCTCCAAGAGGCCTTCCCAGACTGAGCTCCTCTTCTCCCTCTACTCCTTCTACCACCCCCCCTTCACCTCTCCGCAGCTAAACCCTCTTTTCCCCCCTTTCCCTCTGCTCCTCCCCCTCTCCCTTCCCATCCCCTCAGCACTGTACTCGTCCGCTCAACTGTATATATTTTCATTACCCTATTTGTTTTGTTAATGAAATGTACATCGCCTTGATTCTATTTAGTTGCCATTGTTTTTACGAGATGTTCTTCCCCTTGACTCAGTTTATTGCCATTGTTCTTGTCTGTCCGTCTCCCCCGATTAGACTGTAAGTCCGTCAAATGGCAGGGACTGTCTCTATCTGTTGCCTACTTGTTCATTCCAAGCGCTTAGTACAGTGCTCTGCACATAGTAAGCGCTCAATAAAGACTATTGAATGAATGAATGAACAAATACTAGAGTTGTTAGGATCCCTGTCTTCGAGGATCTCATAGGGAGCTGAAGAGACCTGCTTTTGAGCTGCAGTTTGCCTGCCCTTCAAGCTTTCCTTATCCCACCTGTGGGCCTTGGCCCAAACAGTCCCTCCCCTGGTCTAACATGGCAGGCCTCCCCTCTCTCTCCACCCCCAGCTCCCCAAATTTTAATGGTTGGCTTTGGCCTCACTTGTTTTTTTAAAGGTATTTGTTAAGTGCTTATAGTGTCAGGCACTGTACTGAGCAGTGGGGTAGATACAAGTAAATTGTGTTGCACATAGTCCACATCCCACATGGGATTCACAGTCTTAACCCCTATTTTACAGATGAGGGAACTGAGGCACAGAAAAGGGAAGTGATTTGCCCAGAATCACACAGCAGACAAGTGGCAGAGCCGGGATTGGAAGCAAGGACTTGACCCCCACCCCCCATGTTCTTTCCACTAGGCCACTCTGCTTCTCACCTCTCCCAAGAAGCCTTCTCTGATTAACCCCATCCCGTCCTCCCCATTCCCAACCTGATTACACACCCCATTGTTGTGTTGGTCATCCACTCTCCAGTCTGCTGGTTTCCTCGCTTAGAGCATGAAATCCTTAAGGACAGGGATTGCATCTTTTTAATAAGCCTAGCCCAGTGCTCTGCACTTAGTAAGTGCTTAATAAATACCACTGACTTTAACTTCCATGATCCTCATCTGGACTCTTGGGACAGTACTCTGCACACCATGCACTCCATAAATATTGATGGTGGTGATGATGATGGTAGTAACCCACCCCTATTGCTCAACCCTAGCCGTAACTGAATGTATGAGTTCATATCAATCAATCAGTAGTTACCTTTCAAGCCCTTACTGTGGTGAGAATAGTGGTATTCTCCTAAAAGCTTAATTCCGTGCTTTGTACTCTGTAAGTGCTCAGTAAACACTGGAGTGTCACTGTCACCCTCTGGTAGCTCTGACTGTCTTTGTCACCTTCATTTTTGGACTCTCTCACTGTGTCTCTCTGACTCATCTGATTGTCCCTTGGCATCTCCCTCGCTCTTCCTTGTTCAGGAAAGGACAGAGAAAACACGGTATACAGGTAAAGATGCAAAAGCTCAGAAGGAGAATGCGAGTAACAAGAGCAGCAAGGCACGGGGGAGCTAAAAATCACAGTGAGTGTTGGAGATAGGGACAGAGAAACAATGCAACATAGAGAGAGAGATTGGGACAGAGGCAGAGAGAAGTCAGAGAGATAAAGCAGGGAAGAGAATCGGGGAAACTGAATAAAGTGAAACAGAGAGAAATCGGGGAGACTGAATAAAGTGAGACAAAGAGACAGAGGCAGTTGCCATTGTTTTTACGAGATGTTCTTCCCCTTGTCTCTATTTATTGCCATTGTTCTTGTCTGTCCGTCTTCCCCGATTAGACTGTAAGCCCGTCAAACGGCAGGGACTGTCTCTATCTGTTGCCGACTTGTTTATTCCAAGCGCTTAGTACAGTTCTCTGCACATAGTAAGCGCTCAATAAATACTATTGAATGAATGAATGAAAAGAGAGACAAAACAAGGTGGACTCATTGACTGGGGCACATAGAGTCACAGCCAGAGATAGAGAGTCTGAGGGACAGGGATAGAGACAGAGATACAACACAGGACGGAGAGTCGGAGACTGGACTGAGGTAGGGAGATTCAGAGTCAGAGAAATGCAGGAAGGCAGTTCGGTCTGAGGGCTGAATCAGAGACAGCGACATAAAGCTAGGCAAAGAGATGGCACGATATCGGTGAGAGACGGAGATGGAGAGAAGAGCGCGGAGCCTTCCGAACGGGGACACAGAAAGCCCCTCGGACAGTCCAACCCCAGGCGCTCCTTGCCCCGCCCCTGGCATCCCCATCATCCCGGCCTTGCCATCATCTTGGCCTTCCCATCACCCCGGCGTCCCTGCCTGGATCGGGAAACCCTTAGTGGCTCCTGGCCAGCGACCGGAAGAACCGGCCGTGGGAGCCGGGCCCAGTCGGGGTGACTCAGGCCGCTGCTATTGTTTTCTCTGTCCGTCTCCCCCGATTAGACCGTAAGCCCGTCAAAGGGCAGGGACTGTCTCTATCTGTTACCGATTTGTACATTCCAAGCGCTTAGTACAGTGCTCTGCACGTAGTAAGCGCTCAATAAATACGAATGAATGAAATCTCCTCTCCAGCACGTCTCGCTTCGGGAGCGGTGCCTGCTGCGCGTGGTAAGGGGTGGTGCGCGGACGCGGCCGAGGAACGCCCTCCATGCATCTGGGGATCTCTAAGCACTTTACGAGCCAGCTATAAAAACTCCCGCTCCCCTTGCCCGTGGGGCGACTCAGAGTGCTTAGCTGCGTCAGACGTGGATAAAAGGGTAGGTGGGGCTGGAGCTCGAGGGCTGAGTTTGGGCCTTTTGCCTTTGCGGGCCGGGGTGGGGTTGACCGCTCAACCAGGACGGGGACCCGGAGGACTGGAGAACAGTAGAACCCCAGAATTGCTGAGCTATGGGACAACCAGTAGTCTAACCTCCCTCCCACCCACTGCAACGTTCCCCTTCCCCCGCCCTCCTTCCCCCCTCCACAAAATTGGATTCCCAGGCAAGGCACTGCTTGTCGGGGCTGCTCAGGTGGTCGAGGACAAGACTGTTCCCCGACACTGTGGGTTGGTGGGGTGTGAAAAGGGAAGACCTTTCCAGAAAGACGAGGCAGAGGAAGGGAAGGATGGAAGGCTTCGGAGAAGAGGCCTTAGCTCTCTTAGCTCTGGTAGTCTACGGGATCTCAGAGAGAGTAATAATAATAATAATAATAATGTTGGTATTTGTTAAGCGCTTACTATGTGCCGAGCACTGTTCTAAGCACTGGGGTAGACATAGGGGAATCAGGTTGTCCCACGTGGGGCTCACAGTCTTGATCCCCATTTTACAGATGAGGGAACTGAGGCACAGAGAAGTTAAGTGACTTGCCCACAGTCACACAGCCGACAAGTGGCAGAGCTGGGATTCGAACTCGTGAGCCCTGACTCCAAAGCCCATGCTCTTTCCACTGAGCCACGCTGCTTCTCCAAGAGAGAGGCCTTCCAGGAGCCATGGTGGCTGAGCACATGGCTCCAGCTCCCCTAGGCTGCAGGGCCCAAGCACCCACCCCTGGAACCCGCTCCTGGGTGTTCTGGCAGCAGATGCTACCCTCACCAAGAGACCCCTGGCCTCTGGATCTCTGGACAACAAGTCACAGGAGCCTGGGATGTGGGACAGAGGGCTGAATCTTACCGGTGGTCAGCCCGGCAGGGACATCCAGGTGGATGGGAAGTAGGGCAGTCCCAGAGGACTTTGGGGTCACATTCTCCAATTGTCACCTGTCTTCCAGGCCTGTGAGAGGATGAGGCTTGTGTTGTAGTGTCTGGAGATGGTCCAGGGTGTGTTGGTGGTAGTGAATGAGAGGAGCTGGGTTGGGTCCTGGGGGGCTGATAGGGGCACATGGAGGGACATCTGCTCTGTGGGGAAGGTCATCTTAATTATCCCTCTGCTTCTGAGCCAGGCTGACCTTGTTTCAGTCAGTGGTATTGGCTGAGCACTTTTTATGTGGAAAGCACTGTCTGCAGCACTTAGTAGAGTAAGTTAGACATGATCCCAGTCCACATGGTTCTTGCAATCTAGCAGGGGCACAATCCTGTCTTGAAGTGACTTCCCCCGTTCCTCAGGGCGAGCCAGAAGTTCTCACTCAAAGTTTAATTCAAATTAATCCTGCTGCAGTTGATATAAAAGTCGAGTCAACATTCTGTTTGGCTTTTTGATCTCCAGTCTTAACTCCTTCCCGAATCTTTACCCCATCTTCCAGCTCTGGGAGTCTCCTCTGACCACCCCTCCCCTTCCCTGTTTCCAGCAAAGCTGAGGTTGGGAGCATGGGACATGGAGGGAGCCTGCCTTGGGGCTGGACAGTGGGGGTTCTAGACTGTAAACTCACTGAGGGTAGGGAACATGCCTACCAACTCTGTCATATTGTTGTCTCCCAAGTGCTTATTCTTCTTAACCCAGGAAGCACTTGATAAATATGATTGAGTGACTGGGGTGAAATGGAAGGAGGAGGCAGAAGAAAGGGACATATTCAGAAGGGGCTGAGTCTCTTAACTCTCCATCATGTCCAAGGTGGCCAGCCCGGTTGCCTCTGTAGTTGGACCTGTAATTGTCCCCATCATTTTCTTTACAGGCAACAGCAGTATCTTCATAGGATCAGGCTAGAAATATTGGTTACAATGTAATTATCTGACAAGTGAGGCCACAAACCTTGCTAAGTGACACTGGGGATAATGGGTATCTAATCAGTCTAATGACTCCCCTGGCAAGGAAGTAAGCAAGAGGAGTTGGGCTGACTTTGCAGCAAGAAGGAAGTAGGTTAGACCTCAGCAAAAACTTCCCAGTGTTTCAGAAGGGAGAATGAAAGAGATTTTCTTTCTGGAGATTTTTTCCTATATAATAATAATAACGATATTTGTTAAGCATTTACTCTCTGCCAGGCACTGTACTAATTGCTGGGGTAAAGACAAACAAATTGGGTTACACACAGTCCCTGTCCCACATGTGGCTCACAGTCTCAATCCCCATTTTACAAATGAGGTAACTGAGGTACAGAGAAGGGAAGTGACTTGCCCAAAGTCACATAGACAAGTGGTGCAACTGAGATTAGAACCCATGAGGGAAACTAGTTTGGGGAAATCTCCATGTACTGTTGGCCTGGGTGGGACAAAAGGCCATCTAGTTCGGAGGCAGGGGGAAGAATAAGATGATCTGCAGCAGGGTCCTACTTGCAAAGCATGAGGCTCTCTATGGTTGATGTTCTGGCTTTTGGATCCTGCATGGTCTCACTCCATGCTTGCTGCTGGAGAAATGCCTCCAGGGCAATGCCCCAGGAGAGGTCATCTTGTCCAGGCCCCTGCCTCCAGGAAATTGAGAGACCCTGGGCCAGAGTGGCTGCTACAAGAAGGGAACTAAGCTGTCATCAGCTAGCTGTATTCCTCCCTTGGGTGGCTGAGGTCCTGCTTGGGAAATCCACACCCAGGAGCAGGAGGGTCCCAGGTATGTTGGGCCAGACTGGAACTTGAGTCCAGACTGGGACTTGAGTCCATTCAAGATGCGGTTCTGCCCCGAACAACTCCCTGGGGACCCCAAGCTCAAAGGACCAGGTCCTAAAACCCCCAGGACAGTCCAGCTGGACTCCCACCTGGGGCCTTACATGGGATGGGTCAGATTAAGGGCCAATCTGGACTCCCGGGGATCCACAGCACCAACTACTCTTTCTTGGGATCCTCTGACAGGGCAGACAATTGACAGCTCCCTCTGCTTTCTGGTCCTCCCAGGTGGTGCCCCTATTCCACCTGACCTAGATGCCCTGCCACCACCTATGTCTCCACCCCTCCATCCTCCTGCCCGGCTGGAGCTCAGCATTGACTCAGCATCTTCAAGCAGTCGGCCCTGTGGCTGGGGATCATGTCCCATGGGTCCTCCTGGGTGTGCCTCTTGGCTGGTGCTGAGTAAAGATGGACCAGAAGCCAGGTGTGCCCAGTGGAGAAGCCTAGAGCTGGTCGGGGGCAGAGCTAGTCCAGAGTCCCCACAGCTTGTCTCACTCTGTGCTTGGATAATTTTTGACAAAAACATTCAGTCCACAACTCCCCATTCCCCAAGACCCTCAAGTGATGGCCCATCCACCTCTGCATCAAACAGAACCTCCTCACCGTTGGCTTTAAAATGCTTCATCATCTTGTCCCCTCCTACCTCAAAACACTCCATCACCTTGCCCCTTCTTATCTCACCTTAGTTCTCTCCTACATCCCAGCCTGCATACTCCACTCATCTGGTGCTAACCTTCTTACTCACCCTCCATCTTGCCTGTCTCACCATGTCCTACCTCTGGCCTAAACACCCTCCCTCCACAAATATGCCGATCATTCTTCCCCCTTTCAAAGCCCTACTGAAGGCTCACCTCCTCCCAGACTAAGCCTCCCTTTTCCTCAGTTCTCCCCTTCTTTCTACGTCCCCTTGATTTGCTCCCTTTTCTCTTCCCCACGCCCCACCCACAGCACTTACATTTGTATTTACAATTCCAGCTATTTATATTGATGCCTGTTTTCTTATTTTGATGAGCGTATATCTTATAATTCCATTTATTTATATTGATGCTACTTATGCCTGTTTACTTGTTTTAATGTCTGTCTCCCCACTCCTAGACTGTAAACCCAGGGTGGACAGAGAAGCCCAAACTTGGGAGCCAGAGGTTCTAATCCCGCCTCTGCCACTTGTCCACTGTGTGACTGTGGGCAAGTCACTTTACTTCTCTGGGCCTCAGTTACCTCATCTGTAAAATAGGGATGAAGACTGTGAGCCCCACGTGGGATAACCTGATGACCTTGTATCTACCTCAGCACTTAGAACAGTGCTTGGCACATAGTAAGCGCTTAACAAATACTAACTTTTTTTATTTCTGAATTGCACTTTCCAAGTGCTGTGTACAGTGCTCTGCACACAGTAAGCACTCGATAAATATGATCAAATGAATGAATGAGTGAATATCTCACCTCACTACAACCCAGCCCGCACACTTCACTTCTTTGTTGCCAACCTACTTCACTAAATCTTGAGCTCATCAGTGTCACCTCCGACCCCTCACCGATGTCCTACCTCTGGCCTGAAACAGCCTTCCTCCTCATATCTGACAAACTCTTCCCCCCTTCAAATCCTTACTGAAGGTACATCTCCTCCAAGTGGTCTTTCTTGACTAAGCCCTCATTTCCCCTATCTCACTCATTTTTATATCACCTTACACTTGGATTTGCTCCCTTATTTACCACTCCCTCAGCTCCATAGCACTTACATCCATATCGATAATTTATTTATTTACATTCACGTGTCTCTCTTTCTGGTCTGTAAGCTCACTGTGGGCAGAGAATGCATCTACCAGCTTTGTTACACTGCCCTCTTAAGAGCATAGTACAGGGCTCTGAACACAGTCAACACTCAGTAAATTCCATTGATTGGGAAAGTACAAAGTACACAAGTACACATGAGGCAGATTTTCTATGATCTGTAGGTTATCCACCCCACCCCATCCTGCCTGCTTGATGTCGGGTCACAGAGGGGCTGCTGCTCCCTGGGAGGGGTACCTTCCATGGCTGGGGGAGGAGTGCACACATCCACACATCTCAGCAGTGCTGTGGTAGTGTGAGGGGGTGGGGGCTTCATAACATCTTCAGGAGATGAGCAGTGGACTTTGGGTAGGTGAGTGGTGATCCCCTGAATCCTGGGTTCCTTTGGCCTTGCCCCATTTGGATGGGAACGTGAGCAACATGTCTGGATCTCCGGAATCCCAGAAGGCTCACTGGAGGCTATCCTGACTACCACCCTGTTTTTAGGGGGCTGCACAGGCAGGGATCTCTCCCAACTTGGGGATTTTAAAGCAACCTCCCCTTTGCCTCCCCCAGGTGTGACCCCCAAGAAAGTTCTGAATGAATTGAATTAATGAATGAACGAACAAAGAGTTTGTTCCTCCCTCCCTCTACCTTCCTTCCTGTGGGCTCAATCTGCCTCTCAGGTGTCCAGGCTCATAGGAAAGTCAGAAGCCATGAGGTCCAGCCTCTTGTGGTTGGGGAGAGAGGAGGTGAGAAACAAGAAATCTTCCTGAGCTGCATATACTGTATCTAGCCCACTGCTTAATGCAGTGCTTGACACACCATCAGTGCTTAACAAATACTATTGTCATTATTAACGATAATAATAATACTAAAACTGAAGAGAGTGGGGAGAAGCAGTATGGCCAAATGGAAGGAGCAAGGTACTGGGAGTCTGAAGGACCTGGGTTCTAATCCTTTTTACACCAAGACAGATTGAGAGACTTAAAATATTTGCTCCTTTCTCATCTCCACCTTCAGGATGGACTGGGGCAAGAAGGAAGAGAGCCATAGGCCCTTAATGAGAAACCATCCCAGGAAGCCCACTCTCCAATCTTCAACAGCTCACCAAGTCAACCCTTCCCTCCTCTTTGCTTTCTCCCACTCCTCCCAGTCATTTCTCCCCTCTTCCCCACCAAAACATCCAGGGGGCTCTCATATAAACCAATCACCTTGGTGGGGCTCACAATTCGGATGGCCAAAGGAGACTTTCCTTTTAATCTAACCTCATTCCTTTCTGCTGCAGTGACATCGCTTCCCCTCCTTTTACTCATAGGAAGTATTCCCGCAGGAACGGCCAGAAAGAAAGGTGGCCTGGTGGAAAGAGCCTGGCACTAGGAGTTGGAGGATTTATTAATTAATTCAATAGTATTTATTCAATAGTATTTATTGAGTGCTTACTATGTGCAGAGCACTGTACTAAGCGCTTGGAATGAACAAGTCGGCAACAGATAGAGACAGTCCCTGCTGTTTGACGGGCTTACAGTCTAATCAGGGGAGATGGACAGACGAGAACAATGGCAATAGAGTCAAGGGGAAGAACATCTCGTAAAAACAATGGCACCTAAATAGAATCAAGGCAATGTACAATTCATTAACAAAATAAATAGGGTAATGGAAATATATATAGGGTAATGGACGAGAACAGTGCTGTGGGGATGGGAAGGGAGAGGTGGAGGAGCAGAGGGAAAGGGGGAAAAGAGGGTTTAGCTGCGGAGAGGTAAAGGGGGGGTGGTAGAGGGAGTAGAGGGAGAAGAGGAGCTCAGTCTGGGAAGGCCTCTTGGAGGAGGTGAATTTTAAGTAGGGTTTTGAAGAGGGGAAGAGAATCAGTTTGGCGGAGGTGAGGAGGGAGAGCATTCCAGGACCGCGGGAGGACGTGGCCCAAGGGTCGACGGCGGGATAGGCGAGACCGAGGGACGGTGAGGAGGTGGGCGGCAGAGGAGCGGAGCGTGCGGGGTGGGCAGTAGAAAGAGAGAAGGGAGGAGAGGTAGGAGGGGGCAAGGTGATGGAGAGCCTTGAAGCCTAGAGTGAGTTTTTGTTTGGAGCGGAGGTTGATAGGCAACCACTGGAGTTGTTTAAGAAGGGGAGTGACATGTCCAGATCGTTTCTGCAGGAAGATGAGCCGGGCAGCGGAGTGAAGAATAGACTGGAGCGGGGCGAAAGAGGAGGAAAGGAGGTCAGAGAGAAGGCTGACACAGTAGTCTAGCCGGGATATAACGAGAGCCCGTAGCAGTAAGGTAGCCGTTTGGGTGGAGAGGAAAGGGTGGATCTTGGCGATATTGTAAAGGTGAAACCGGCAGGTCTTGGTAACGGATAGGATGTGTGGGGTGAACGAGAGAGACAAGTCAAGGATGACACCGAGATCGCGGGCCTGAGAGACGGGAAGGATGGTTGTGCCATCCACGGTGATAGAGAAGTCTGGGAGAGGACCGGGTTTGGGAGGGAAGATGAGGAGCTCAGTCTTGCTCATGTTGAGTTTTAGGTGGCGGGCCGACATCCAGGTGGAGACGTCCTGGAGCCAGGAGGAGATGCGAGCCTGAAGGGAGGGGGAGAGGACAGGGGCAGAGATGTAGATCTGCATGTCATCTGCGTAGAGATGGTAGTCAAAGTCGTGAGAGCGAATGAGTTCACCGAGGGAGTGAGTGTAAATGGAGAACAGAAGAGGGCCAAGAACTGACCCTTGAGGAACTCCAACAGTTAAAGGATGGGAGGGGGAGGAGGCGCCAGCGAAGGAGACTGAGAATGACTGGCCAGAGAGGTAAGAGGAGAACCAGGAGAGGACGGAGTCCGTGAAGCCAAGGTGAGATAAGGTATGGAGGAGGAGGGGATGGTCGACAGTGTTAAAGGCAGCAGAGAGGTCAAGGAGGATCAGAATGGAGTAGGAGTCATTGGATTTGGCAAGAAGGAGGTCATGGGTGACCTTAGAGAGAGCAGTCTCGGTAGAGTGGAGGGGACGGAAGCCAGATTGGAGGGGGTCTAGGAGAGAATGGGAGTTAAGGAATTCTAAGCATCGATTGTAGATGACTCGTTCTAGGATTTTCCACTTTAATGTGTGCACAGCACTTTTACTAACGCTTGGAAAGTGCAATTTGGCAACAGATAGAGACAATTCATTCAATAATATTTATTGAGCACTTACTGTGTGCAGAGCACTGTACTAAGCACTTGGAATGTACAAATCAGCAACAGATAGAGACAGTCCCTACCCTTTAACTGGCTTACAGTCTAATCAGGGGAGACAGTCAGACAAAAACAAAGGCAATAAATAGAGCCAAGGGGAAGAACATCTTATTAAAACAATAGCAAATAAATAGAATCAGGGTGATGTACATCTCATTAAACAAATCCTTACCCAACAACAGGTTCACAGTCTAGAAGGGGTTCACAGAAAACAAAATAAAAAAACAACAATAAGTAGACAGGCATCAATAGAATCGAAATAGATAAATGGAATTATAGATATATATGCATCATTAATAATATAAATAGAATAATAAATATGTATAAATATAAACAAGTGCTGGGGGGCAAGGAAGGGGGTAGAGCAGAGGGAGGGAGCAAAAGGGGGGCTCAGTCTGGGAGGACCTCTTGAAGGATGTGAGTTCCCAAGTGGGCTTTGAAAGGGAGAAGAGAGTTAGTTTGGTGGAGGTGAGGAGGGAGGCATTCCAGGCCAGGGGTAGGACGTGGGCCAAGGGTGGATGGCGGGACAGGCGATAACAAGCAAAGTGAGGAGGTTAATGGCAGAGGAGAGGAAAGTGCAGCCTGGGCTGAAGAAGGAGAGAAGGGAAGTAGGAGGGGAAATGGAAACGGGCAAGGTGATGGAGAGCTTTGAAGTCAAGAGGGAGGAGATTTTACTTCATGCAAGATTCATGCGAATCTCCACTGGATTTTTGAAGAGGAGGGTGATATACCCAGAGCATTTCTGTAGAAAGATAATCCGGGCAGTAGAATGAAATATAGACTGAAGTGGGGTGAGACAGGAGGATGGGAGATCAGAAAGGACGCTGATGCAGTAATCCAGTTGGCATAAAATAAGAAATTGTACCAACCAGGTAGTGGTTTAGATGGAGAGGAAAGGGCGGATCTTGGAAAGGTCGTGAAGGTGATACTGGCAGGTTTTGGTGAGGGATTGGATATGTCGGGTGAATGAGAGAGCATAGTCAGGGATGACTCCTAGGTTGTGGTCTGTTGAGATGGGAAGGATTGTAGTGACGTCCACAGTGATGGGAAAGTCAGGGACAGGACAGGAATTGGGAAGGAAGATAAGGAGCTCAGTCTTAGATATATTGAGTTTTAAGTGGAAGGCGGACATCTAGGTGGAGATGTCCTGAAGGACTGCAGGGAGGGAAGGGGAACAGGGGAGGTGTAGATTTGGGTGTCATCTGCGTAGAGATGATTGTTGAAGGTATAGGAGTGAATTAATTCACCAAAGGAGTGAGTATAGATGCAGAACAGAAGGGGACCAAGAACGGACCCTTGAGGAACCCCTACAGTTAGGGGACGGGAGGGGAAGGAGGAGCCCGTGAAGGAGATTGAGACTGAGTGGCCAGAGAGATGAGGAGAACCAGGAGTGGACAGAGACAGTGACCCTAGATAACATGTTGAGGAGAAGGGGATGGTCAACAGTGTGAAACAAAGCTGAGAGGTCGAGGAAGATTACGATGGAGTAGGAGCCAGTGAATTTTGCAAGAAGGAGGTCATTGGTGACCTTTGAGAAGGCAGATTTGGTGGAGTGTAGGAGAAGGAGGCCAGTTGGGAGGGGCTCCAGGAGTGAGTTGGAGTGGAGAAATTGGAGTTAGCGAGTGCAGGTGACTCACTCTAGGGGTTGGGAAAGGAAAGGCAGGAGGGAGATGGGACGATAATGGGAGGGGCCCACAGTGTGGACAAAAGAGGGCTTTTTAGAATGGGAGAGATGTGGGCATGTTTGAGATAGAGTTGAAAGCATCAGTCCCACCATCGAATCCTGGACCAAGTCCTACCTCTGATCTGGAATGCTCTCCCTCCTCACATCCGCCACACTAGCTCTCTACTCTTCAAAGCCCTACTGAGAGCTCACCTCTTCCAAGAAGTCTTTCCAGACTGAGACCTCCCCTTTTTTCCTCTGCTCCTCCTCTCCTCTCCATCACCCCTACTCCCTCCCTCTGCTCTATCCCCTTCCCCTAAGCACTTACTATGGGAGGAGCACTGTTCTAAGTGCTGGGGTAGATACATGGTAATCAGGTTGTCCCACGTGAGGCTCATTGTCTTAATCCTCATTTTACAGAAGAGGTGACTGTGGCACCAAGAAGTTAAGGACATACCCAAAGTCACACAGCTGACAGGTGGTGGAGCCAGGATTAGAACCCATGACCTCTGACTCCTAAGCCTGTGCTCTTTCCACTGTGCAACATTGCTTCTCCATTATCTATTAACCCTTCCCTTTTTCTCTGCTTCCCAGCCTGACTCCCACTCCCTCTCTCCCAGGGCCCTGTCACCACTTCCTCTTTCAAGTCCCTGTCTTCCCTCATGTTCTGCCCACCTTCCTGCCTTGATTCCCTTTTCCCCTCCCTTCTTCCCCTCCCCCAACAGCGGGGTCCCCTCAGGGTATCCTGGGGAAGATATCCCGGCATGGACAAGCCTCCTATGTGTAAAACTCCACCCACTCCTGCACCCAAACCCAGAATCCAGAGAGGACGGGGCAGTTAGCTCCCCACTTTACCAGCATGGCCATTCTTGGAACAATTGGGGGATAAGAGGCTCAGTGATGGGGGGCTGCTCCCTTCAGGAACTCCACAGGGCAGGGGTTGCTCCTTGGGGGCCTCAGGGGACCAGGGTTCATCCTTCTTGGGGGCCTCATGGGGTGAGCCTGGTCTTTGGAAGCTTTGGGAGCCTGGGACTGATCTTTCTTGGGGGCCTTAGGGAGCTGTGTCTGGTCCTCCTTGGAGGCCTCAGGGGTTTGGGGCTCAGTCCTGTCAGTTCCCCAGTTCCCCTTCTCCCTTCCCGTGCCTGCGCATGCGCCCCGCTCCGCCTCCCCCATTGGCCCTCAAAGGACCTGGGCGCGCCTGGTACTTGAAGCATTTTACCACCGGTGCCTTCCGGATGCAGACGCAGAAGGCAATCAATCATTCGAGTGGCATGGCTTCCACTCCTTACAAATGGGAGAAGAAAATAGGTTATAAAAGAAAGATAATATATGAAACAACCAAAAAGTATATCTGCCTCAGAACTTGGTATAGCATTTGGCAAATGGTAGGCATCGAACAAATATGTGTGACCTTGGGCAAGTGACTCCTCTGTACTTAGGTTGCCTCATTTGGGAAATAAGACAGTGAGTCTTATGTGGGACAGGGACTGTGTCCAACCCGATTATCTGGTATCTTCTCCACTGCTTAGTGCAGTGGCTGGCACACAAATATAACAAATAAAATTATTATTTTTACTGAGAAAGTACAGTGGTCTGGGCCTCACCTCAGGCCTTTCTCATCCAACCATTTCCTCTGAGCTGTTTTGTTTCTAGGCCTGATGTTTGTCTCCTAACCACTTTGTTTAAATGAATAAGAATAATGTTATGAGATGAGTCTTTAGGCCTGGACTCCATTTTGTCTGGCCAAACCACCAATTACTCGAAGTGGGTACTCATATCTTTCTCTCTCCTAGTTTTGTCCTATCTATTTTGTCTTATCTGGAAGTTGGGTATGCACTCACTCCCTCGGTGAACTCATTCGCTCTCACGGCTTTGACTACCATCTCTACGCAGATGACACGCAGATCTACATCTCCGCCCCGTCCTCTCCCCCTCCCTTCAGGCTCGCATCTCCTCCCGCCTCCAGGACGTCTCCACCTGGATGTCGGCCCGCCACCTAAAACTCAACATGAGCAAGACTGAGCTCCTCATCTTCCCTCCCAAACCCGGTCCTCTCCCAGACTTCTCTATCACCGTGGATGGCATGACCATCCTTCCCATCTCTCAGGCCCGCATTCTCGGTGTCATCATTGACTTGTCCCTCTCGTTCACCCCACACATCCTATCCGTTACCAAGACCTGCCGGTTTCACCTCTACAATATCGCCAAGATCCGCCCTTTCCTCTCCACCCAAACGGCTACCTTACTATTACGGGCTCTCGTTATATCCCGGCTAGACTACTGTGTCAGCCTTCTCTCTGACCTCCCTTCCTCCTCTCTCGCCCCGCTCCGGTCTATTCTTCACTCCGCTGCCCGGCTCATCTTCCTGCAGAAACAATCTGGGCATGTCACTCCCCTTCTTAAACAACTCCAGTGGTTGCCTATCGACCTCCGCTCCAAACAAAAACTCCTCACTCTAGGCTTCAAGGCTCTCCATCACCTTGCCCCTTCCTACCTCTCCTCCCTTCTTGCTTTCTACCGCCCACCCCGCACGCTCCGCTCTTCTGCCGCCCACCTCCTCACCATCCCTCGGTCTCGCCTATCCCGCCGTAGACCCCCGGGTCACGTCCTCCCGCGGTCCTGGAACGCCCTCCCTCCTCACCTCCGCCAAACTGATTCTCTTCAAAACCCTACTTAAAAATCACCTCCTCCAAGAGGCGTTCCCAGACTGAGCTCCTCTTCCCCCTCTACTCCCTCTGCCATCCCCCCTTTACCTTTCCGCAGCTAAAGCCTCATTTTCTCCTTTTCCCTCTGCTCCTTCACCTCTCCCTTTCCATCCCCACAGCACTGTACTCGTCCGCTCAACTGTATATATTTTCGTTATCCTATTTATTTTGTTAATGAATTGTACATCGCCTTGATTCTATTTAGTTGCCATTGTTTTTACGAGATGTTCTTCCCCTTGACGCTGTTTATTGCCATTGTTCTTGTCTGTCCGTCTCCCCCGATTAGACTGTAAGCCCGTCAAACGGCAGGGACTGTCTCTATCTGTTGCCGACTTGTTCATCCCAATCGCTTAGTACAGTGCTCTGCACATAGTAAGCACTCAATAAATACTATTGAATGAATTAAGGCCTCGAGACAGGATGAAGCCAGAGCAGTATTCCTAACCTGCTTTTCAGTAATATTTGCCCACAGATCCCTATAATGGGGAGAACCAGGCAGAACCTATTAATTAGCTCAACAATTTACTTTTGTTTATCTTGTGGTATAAACAATGATTTGTACACTTTGATCACATGTGAAGCTTGGATGCTGCACCAACTGTATGTAAGTGCTCAATAAATACCACAGATTGATTGATTTGTAAATACCACTACTACTGAGAAGCAGTGTATCCTAGTAGTTAGGGCCTGGGGCTGGCAGTCAGGATCTGAGTCCTAATCCCATCTCTGCCACATGTCTGCTGTGTGACCTTGGGCAAGTCATTTCATTTCTCTGGACCTCAGTTCCCTCTCTGTAAAATAGGTATTAGGAGTGTTAGCCTCATGTGGAACAGGAAGTGTGGCCAACCTGATTACTTGTATCTACCCCATGCTTACAACAGTGCTTTGCACATAGTAAGTTATTAAGAAGACCATTATTATTATCAGTTATTATTATTATTAAACAAACTCTGTATTGCTTAAAGTTGAGCTGGCCTTGACTATTAGAAGTATTTCTGCCTGTCACAACCGCTCCCTTCTAGTGCTAAAGCAGCACTCATAAGAATATACTTGTCTGTAATATACCAACTTGTATGGTTAGACTCCATGGGAAATATTTAGGCTAGCACAGTCAAGGCTAACCCCCACTCTATCCTGCCTCATTAATTGCACAGCACCGGTGTAGTGCCAACCCCAGGTGGGAGGAAGACGGACCTGCCGGAGGAAGGAGGCCCCATGGCAGCAACAAGACCATACAGTGAATTATCGCCAAGAAATACTGCCTCACGAATCTTGGTGCCCCAGATATATCTGGAAGGGAGCACTGATCCAGGTGGCCAATGCCTCTCTCCCCTTCCCCCATACAGAGACCCCTTCGTTCTTGGCACATCAGAGGGGTTATAAGCAGTCCATATAGGGGGAGGGTGCGGTGTGATCTCTCCAAGTCTGGCGGCCACCATGGACTGTTCTGTGGGTAAGCCCCCCCGCATTCCACTCTAAATAAACTAACAACCTGGACTTATCCACCTCTTTCTTTGGTATTCCGTTATTATCGTTATACGGGGGATGGGCAGTCTACGCAGGCTCCGGTTCATCCTGGTACACCACTCCAACACTATGTAAGAGTCGGTGAAGTTTTCTCTTACACTGCTATAAAACCCCCATTGATTGAATACAGCCTGGAGTATGAAAATTATCACCAATGCAATAAAGTTGAATGAAGGTTGCCTTTGGCTCCATCTGCAATACATGACCTCCCTCCCCCAGTCCCCTGCTGGACTCAGAATGTGACTCAAAATGCAAACCACAGAAGGAGGTTGGGGCACAGAAAGAGCTGGGATAATGAAGGAGTTGAGAAGGACCAGATGGGGTCAAAAAACATTTGTGAGAGAGGGGTGTGCTTGTGATTTGGCTGGCGGGGAGGTGTGGGGGACGGAGGACGGGGGACGGGGACAGGGGACGGGCATGGGGGGAGGAGAGAAATCCCAGGAAAAACAATGAATAGAGACCAGAGACAGCAATGTATAAAGCCAGAGCCTGGGAGACAGAGGACCTGGATTTTCATTTGGGGCCGCCCCTTGCCGTTATGTGGCCTTAGGCAAGTCATTTCAGTGTGCCTCAGCTCCCTCAGTGGTAAAATGGGTGCTTTAATACCAGTTCCATATGAGAAAGGGACTGTGTACAATGTGATTAAATTAACTACCCCAGCACTGAGAACAGGGCTTGAAACTTAAAAGAGTATTTACCAAACACCACCATAATCAGGATGGTGGAAGAGTCTACGAGAGGAATTGAACAAGAACCAGGCCCCACCAGCTGTGCAGCCTTGGTTGGAAGGAGTGAGATCCCCTGGGGAGTGGGGTGGTGGGGACCAGCCGGACTCATTGACTATTGCCAAGCAAAGCCCGAAAGGGCCTGGATGCTCTTTGTCTCCAGTAGCAGGGAGGGTATCTGTGCCCCCAGGGAACAACCCCATTCCACTCTTGCCCTCATATGTCCTCACACCTGGGTCCAGGTGGAGAGTGTGGGGTCTTCATACACCTCAAGGGGGAGAGGCTTCCACACCCACCAGGCAAGTCAGGGACAGGAATATGGCCTAGTCAGGCCACCAGAGAAGCGTGGCTTAATGGAAAGAACACTGGCTTGGGAGTCAGAAGTTGTGGGTTCTAATCCCAGCTCCACCACTTGTCAACTGTCTGACTTTGGGCAAGTCACTTAACTTCTCTGTGCCTCAGTTACCACGACTGTGAAATGGGGATTAAAACTGTGAGCGCCATGTGATTATCTTGTATCTACCCATGTGCTCAGAACAGTGCTTGGCATAAAGTAAGCACTTAACAAATACCAACATTATTATTATTACCATTATACCCCCGACTTTCTTTCCTGGCCAGAACCAGGACCCAGGCTGGGGGGGCGGGGAAGGAGAGAAGCGACGGGGGACGGGCGGAAGAAATGGTAAATTCCTCGTAGCTTTCAGGGGCGGGGGGCGAGCAGGTACGTGGCGGGGGGCCTCGGCACACCCCACCGAGGCAGATGGCCAGGAATGGAGCGCTGACCCCGTGCGGCCAAAGAAGAGAACTGCAGAGCCTACGCCAGCGCAGTGCCAGCGCCTCCCACCAGAGGGCGTATGAGGCGCCGCCTCCGCCCTGGGCCCAGCCCAGCCCCGGAGCCCTGGGTGGGGGTAGGCTCCCCTCCAACCCACCCCCTCAACAAAGATTCCAGGCCTGCCGTGGGGCCTAAATAAAATGACTCTGTTTCATACAAAATATACAAAAACCAAACGAAAACTGGAAAATAACATCAACTCTGTCTTATTCAAACCAGCCTAGCCCCCTCATCTCCCAGCTAACGTTTTCACAGAAAACAACGGGCGCAGGGGGGACAGTGAGGGAAGGGAGATGCGGGGGCGAAAGGGGAGGGTGCTTGGGCAGTACTGGCAGGGGGACTTGGGGGGGCTCATAGACAGGGGCCATGTAGTCTTACGACGAAGATGGGCCAGGGGAAAACATTAGGGCAGACACTGGGGCCACGCAAACATAGCCACCTGCCCTCCCTCCCCACCCCCCTACCTGGGGGGAATGAAGAGGAAGATGGAAGGAAGATGGCAGGCAAACACAGGGGGGCAGGACAGTGGACAAGGCCTGGGCTGAGTTTGAAGCAACCCAAGGCTCTGTTGCTTCACAGTCCCCCAGGAGGACAGGGTGAAGAAGAGGCCAGAGGCTCAGGTCTTTCCAAAGGGCGGGGTGGGGTGGGGCGGAAGACATTCCAGGCCAGCAGAACAGGACCAGTGTGGTGGAGTCACACCAGGAAAACGACCTGCAGATGAGAAGCCGGGTCCAGGATGGATGGGGGAATGTTGTCTTTGGGGTGAAGCCAGTTTGCTCGTGTTTTCAGGTGAATCACCTTCCCAGTCTCAGGGTCCCAGGCCGATGGACAGGAGTGGACACATGCAGTGATGCACACCGGAAAGTTGCAGTCCCCAGGTCTCAGATGGGTGTTTGTGTGTGGAGTATATGCGTGTGTGTGTGTGTGTGTGTGTGTGTGTGTGTGTGTGTGGCCGGGGGGAGGGGAAGGGGAGGGAAGAGGGGCCAGGAGCCAGCTCAGTTGTCGGGGTCTCACAGAAGCCAAAATTGGGCAATAGAGCAGGGCGGGGGGAGCGCCATGAGGGCCCTAGGACAGGGACGGCCCGTTGACTCCGGGGTGATAAAAGGCACAGTTGTTCTCATAGCAGCAACTTCCCTTCATCATGAAGTGACGGCAGATGGGGCGGCTGGGCATGTCTGTGGAGATACAGTGGGGACGGTGAGCCTGGGTTGGGGGGAAGGATGCTGAGTCTAGCTGGTGCGTAGGGCGCGAAAAATGGGGATGGTGAGCCCAGTGGAAGACAGTGAGCCTGATGTAGAGAAGAGGAGAGATACTGAGCTAGGGTGTAGGGGCAGGAGAGATAGTGAACCCAGGGGCGATGCTGAACTCCAAAGACTGAGGGCTGGGGAAGCTGAAGGACTAATTGCCCCTTCTACTGCCTTCCATTCCCAGGTTGGAGGTAGGGGGAAGGGGGCATGCAAATACAATGGGGCCTTCTGACCAGGAAGGGGAGGGGGAAAGTCCAGGCTGAGACTGCAGCAATGCTTACCTCCCCCATGGCTGTGGCTGCTGTCATGGCCCCGGTGACTGCCACCGATGCCCAGGCCCATCATGGCCATGATGGTGATGGAGAGGTGGGACGTGGTGGTCATGGCCACGGGTGCCCAGGGGTCCATGCCCATGAATGTGGGCATTATGGGCCAATGACCACCCCCACCCATCCCTCCACCGGGCCCTCCTCGTCCATTGGGGGGCCCCCGCCTAAGTGATCTCCTCACCAACCCCAGAATAGGGGTGGTGGCAGGGGCTCATTGCCTCCTCTTCCTCCTCTGCCCCAGTGATAGGGGCCGGGGGGGCCTCCACACATTGGACCTCCCTGCATGGGGTCCGCCGGAGGACCCCAGAAAGGGTCCCCTCCCCTGGGAGGGGGGCCAGGAGGCCCTAGCAGGTGAGGTCCAACAGGCACGCCAGGACCTCCAGGGCCTCTGAGCGGGCCTGCAGAGACAGACAGATGGACGGATGCCAGGTCAGTGGCTTGGGGGAGAATCACAATCCCCCCCTACGTGGCACCCCCAGCCTGCATGGGGAGGGAGGGGAAGGGGAAAGAGCATGTCTCTGCAGTCTTTCTCCCCCCTCCCAGAGCTAGGCCTCTTTCTTCCCTTCCCAGTCCACCACCTCACCTCCCCCTTCTGCCCTCATCTGGCATGGGCCCCCCAGGCCCAGGGGGAAAGTGCTGCATGCCCTTGGGGCCTCCAGGACACCCCGGGGGGAAGCCATTGGCCACTGGGGCACGCCTGCTGGGGGATGGAGAAGCAGCGTGGCTCAGTGGAAAGAGCACGGGCTTTGGAGTCAGGGCTCATGAGTTCGAATCCCAGCTCTGCCACTTGTCGGCTGTGTGACTGTGGGCAAGTCACTTAACTTCTCCGTGCCTCAGTTCCCTCATCTGTAAAATGGGGATTAAGACTGTGAGCCCCACGTGGGACAACCTGATTCCCCTATGTCTACCCCAGCGCTTAGAACAGTGCTCGGCACATAGTAAGCGCTTAACAAATACCAACATTATTATTATTATTATTAGAGTTGCGAAGAAGCAGCAAGACAGAGAAGATGAATCAACAACTGCCAAACCCATGGGACGGCCCCCTTCAGCCCAGTCCATCTACAGGCTGGATCTCCCTCTACCCCTCAATACCAGAGCATCACGGTCCTCACCTTCCCCGGGGCCCTGGGGCTGGCCCTGCAGACTCCCAAGAAGCTGCTTGATCTTGTCTGAATAGTCAGGCTGCTTCAAAGCTCCTCAGATGGGTGGCTGTTGGGGCTGTCCTGGGTGTGATGCAGAGAGAGAGGAGAGAGACAGAGAGAGAGAGAGAAAGGAGGCCAGTTAAGAGGAGGCTGGGGCCAATGGGAAGAGGGGAAGGGGAGAGGGAGGCAGGGGCAAGTTGACTCACCATGATGGAGGTGAGTATCTCCTGCATGTTGATGGCAGCGGTCCCCCCTAGGCCCTGGGGGCTCTTGCCTGCACCCACGCTGCCCATCAGTTTGGCAAGCACTGGAGGCAGCTTGGAGCTGCCCACCCCATCGGGGGAACCCTCCACCCTGCTGCCTTCCAGCTCCTCTCCATATGGGGCCTCATCCATGGAGCACTCCTGATGGGAGGACAAAACACAGCCATGGGGGTCAGAGACGCACCTAGGGGTGTGCCACACGTGTGCATGTACACGCACGCATGTACATGCACGCACACACACAGTTGCACGCACACGCACGCATGCCCATACTCCAGGCAGGATGCCCTCCTCCTCCCATGATCCCCGCAGCCCCCCAGCCTTCACCCACCCACAGCCCAGCCAAGCCCAATACTCACCCCATCCAGGGGGATGAGCGTGGGGGGCACGGGCTCATAGGATTCGGGGTCTGGCTTGAGGGGGCTGTTGGGGACACTTTAAGGGAAAGGCAAGCCACACATGAGGACAGCTCTGTGGGGAGGGGTTTGACCGCCCACTCAGAATCAACACACCTACAGGGCTCACCTTGCCTCCCGCCTTCTACACAGGAAGCTCCTTGTGGCCAGGGATCATATCTAACAGCTCTTTTGTAATAGACTCTCTGAAGAGCTTAGTCCAGTGCTCTGTGAACAACAAGCGCTCAGTAAATAATGTCAATTGACTGGCCCACAACCAGCCTCCAAGGACTCTGCCAGTTCTGCCACTTGTCTGCTGTGGGACCTTGGGCAACTTGTCTCCCTGGGCCTCAGTTTCCTCATCATCTTTAGTATTTACTGAGCTCTGTGTACAGAGCACTATATTAAGCAGTTGGGAGAGGGCAGTATGGGTCGGCAGACAAATTCCCTCGCGTAAAATAAGGGATGGAAAACCCATTCACCCTCCTGTGAGCCCACCGCAGAACAGGGAATGTGCCCATCCTGAGGGACTTCTATCTCCTCCAGTGCTTAGAATGATGCTCAACACAAAGTAAGCGCTGAACAAATACCATCACCGCTGTGGTTCACTTCGGACGGCTTCAGCCAGCCAACTGTCATTCAGCTGGGGAGAGTGAGTGTCCCAAGGAGCCACCTCCGGACATGCACTTCATCCTCGGAAATATAGAGGGACACCTTTTTGGGCCTCCATGTGGTATTTGTTAAGGGCTTCCTATGCACCAAGCACCGTGCTGAGTGAGAATGTATGGAAGAGACAGGGAGACAGGCTTATCAGTTGGATGTGGTCCCTGACCCAGATGGGCTTCTCAGGTCAAGGAGGGAGGGAGCCCGAGGATTTCATCCGTTTCCCAGGTGCGGAGGTTGAGGCTGGCCCACCTGTCTCGGCATGCCGACGGGGAGCGGACAACTGGGCCCGAGCCTACAACACTTCCTTGCTGGTCCCCCAAGGGCCCAGCACCCCGTGGGGAGGGAGAATAGGGGCACCGCCATGCACTCTCACTCACCATGCATGCCAGTGGGAACAATATCCCGTGGCAGAGAAGGACTAGGGGGCTGTCAGCCATAACCAGGACTATCGCCAACAGTACAGCCGCTGCCCGAGGCTCCAACTCCTTCCAATCCCTGGTCTCTCCCCAGAGCCGCAGCCTCACCTCTCTTTGGACAGGAAGATCTCCTGCAAGATGCTCTTCTCCCGCTCGGCTTGGACAAAGCACTGCTGGCTGTTGCTGCCTGGGCTGACGAGGGCTGGGGGCAGGGATAGGGGTCGCGGGCTCAACCAGGGCAACTTCTCTTCCATGGCGTCATGGCTCAGCCGCTGGGCCGTCTCAAACGCGTGCCGGTCCTTCAGCATCTCCTGTTTGGCCGCTTCCCCGAAGTCTTTGATCTTGTTCACGTTCACTGGTCGGGGAGGGACGGTTGAGTGTTAGGACCCTCCACCCCCAACCCCCAACAGCTCTGCTCGGGGTCTCGGCTGCGCTTCCTCCTCCTTCGCCTGCAACGTGCCTCACTGCCCACCCCACGGCCCACCAGGCCTCTCACCTCGCTCCATCTTGCCCAGCTCGAAGTAGAAATACTTGCACAGCTTGCCTTCCTCAGGCCACGTCAGTCTTCCTTTTGCAGCCCTTGCGGGTGAGCTGGGCTGGGCCACCAGGGCTCTCTGTGGGCTTTGAGTCAGAGTCCATGGAGTCTGCAGGGGTGGCAGAGGGTGGGGGTGAGGCCCCGGTACGCTGGCCCCCTTGGCGAACCCCCTGGGTCGACCCCCTAGACCCTCATGGGCCCCAGGATCCTATCCTCACCTGTATCTGTGAGCTCTGGCACCTCGATTGGTGGGATGGGGGTCCTGGGCTGCTCTGTATCCATAGGCTCTGAAGCGGACCCCAGATCAGGAGAGGAGGGCTTGGCCATGCTTGGCTCTGTGCTCAGTTTCCCCTCAAACAGGTTTGGCTGAGGGAAGAGGCGGGAGGAGGGAGGGCGAGTGAGATAGAGACACAAATGATGGGGTGGTGGGGCAGAAAGCCTCCCCTGGACCCAGGACCTATGTGTCCAGGGCTCGCCCTCCATCTTACCCTGCCCTCCCCTACCCCCAAGGCCCACACCTTAACCACTGTGGGTGAAAGAACCTTCTTCTTCTTCTTGATTTTGATCCTGGGGACGGGAGCTGAGTTGAGGGCATCTAGGAAACCCAAGCCCTCCATGGCTGCAGGTATAAGGGGGAAGGAGCCCCGTTAGCTGTGGGGCCAAGGGGACCTGTCCAAACATGGATCTCCCCCAGGCCTGCCCTAGAGGGGGTGGGGGGAGGGGAAGACAGAAGAAGGGGGAAAGATGGAAGTGTGGAGAGAGACAGAGGGCGGGTAGAGAACACAAGCCCTGGACATAGAGAGGCCCCCTCCCTCCGTCCTCCCGCCAACCTGCTCCTGGCCCCTGGCCCCTACTCACGCTGTGGAGGGATGATCTTCACTTTGATCTCCTTGGTGGTACTGGGTGTTATGTTGAGGGGCTTGTACTTCTTCTCAGGTAGGGGTACCATATCCCCAGGGTTGGCTGATGAGCTGGAGATAGAGGAAGGGGAGAAACCATTAACAGGTGGGATTTTTTACCCCTACATTCTCAGTCCAATTGGCTCCGGTCCCACCCAACCCCACGCGGGGCCTTGCGGGGCTCCCAACCTCTGCTGTTTAAGGGGGATGGGTTTCAGGTTGTATTTGTCAGACACGACGATGGTGCTGGCGTTCTTCTTCACGGGCACCAGGGATGGTGCCTCCAGCTCCAGGCCTATGGGGGAAAAGACCAGGTATGGAGTGAGCACCCACTGGCACAAAGGCAGTATACTAAGCTGTTGGGAAAGTACCAGGAGGCATGAGGTCCTCTAGATGGGAAGCTCCTTGTAGGCAGGGAATCCGACACAACTCTGTTGTATGGCTCTCTCCATGAAGTAACAGCTCAAATAATACCGCTGATTGGTCCCCTCTAGCTCAATTCCCAGAGCAACCCCCTTCCTCATTTGGGATCCCCCTTCACCTTTCCCCAATGAGGGTTGGGGGTCTCAGGGTGGGACAGCTCAACTCTCTCCCGCATCCAGCCATGAACTCCAGCAGCTGCAGCTCACATCAGGTGCTCTCCCCCCTTCTGTCTCTCTCCCCCACCTTCTGTCTCTCCCTGCACTTCCATCTTTCCCCCTCTTCTACCTTCCCCTCTCTCCACCTTCCTCCTCCCAACCCCCATGGGTCCAGGCAGCCCCCTCACTGGTGAAGCGGAACTTAGCGTGGCTGGGGGCCATGGTGCGCAAGCTCTTGGGTTTCTCCTTCTTTTTCTCAGGTGCTTCCCTGGGCTGTGCCTCGGCCTTGACCTCAGGAGCATGACGTTCCATAAGGACAATCCGGCTCTTCCTTTCCTCCTTCCGCTTCTTCTTGTCTTCTTGTCTTTTGAGAGGCGAGGGGTTTAGGCTAAAGTTAGAGGGGTCTTCAGGTGCCCAAGGCGCAGCCCTCCCAGGAGCCGGGGGGTGTGGGATGGAGGAGAGAGAAGGCAGAAGAGATGGGAGGGCTGGACCAGACCAGCCTGGACTGGACGGGGGCTCACCGGCAGGCTGGGTGCCACTCTGGGACCGGATGACGGCCATCCAATCACTGACCAGGATTGAAGCGAGCTTGCGGAGTTCTATGGGAGATGAGCAAGGGGTCAGCCTGCAGACCCAGGCCAGCAGGAGGGAGGGTGGTGTAGAAGCATAGTGATTGAGGGCTTGCATTTGTCCCCTCCCCTTCAGACCGTCCCCATGAGGTATTCTGCCTTTAAACCCCCTTGATTGTCTCATAATAGGAAAATCCCAAGTACTGCTAAATGAGCAAATTTCCCTAACCTGGGTGTTTGAAACTCCATCAGTGAACAAGAGTAACTCCAACTCAGAACATGCTGTGAACACTGCATATTTGTTCTGGCCATTGGAACCAGTTGATAAGAATGATGTGTACTGAGCCTGTTATCACTGACTACCAAAGACATCTGAATTAATGAAAAGTAAAAAAATTAAATAAAAAATACTGCTGCCGCCTGTTCTTAGAGTATACAAATGACCATCATATCAGGTACAGTGGCCTCCGATCTCACATGAAGCTCAAATGTTGCACGACCGTATATATGGAAACTGAATTTTGTGGAGTTGAGTTGGTCTTGACTAGCATGGCAACCTGTCGGTTACCACTCCCTACTAAAAATAAAAGTAGAAATAAACTTGTCTCTGACATAGTAATTTGAACACAACACATAGTCCGTGAAGTTTTCTTTGACAGTAGAAAATGACATGGGAGAGCTAATTCATCCTGCTTTGCTTCATTCCCATTCCAGAAACAAACTCTCCCATTCCCTTATGTCTCCAATGGAGATGTTTCACCCCTTCCCTCGCCTCCTTGCCAACCTCTCCTGGTCATCAAACCATTAAAACACACATGCATACACTCCCCCACCACCCCCAAAGGAGACTAGTGAGAGCGAGCCAGGTCAGTGTTATGACGCTTCCCTCATCAGCTTCATCCCCTCTCTGCTTCACCCACCACCAACGGCCCAGTAGACTTTTTCAACTCCTATAGCTGGTGCCCCTTTGTTGTGGTGGGGATTCCAGGGAGATGGTAAGCAGGAGAGAGTGGGAGCAGAAGGTGATGGGTGGAGGATGGTGGAGGATGGTGGAGCCTAGGAGAGGCTCAGAAAAAATGGGAAGGGGAAAAAAAAGAGAGCAGAAGTCCTTACCTTCATTCTCACTGGACTTGCTCAGCTGTTTCACTAACTTGGCCGTGTTATTCTGAAAGATGGCAGGAATTGAAGTGAAAGCTTTAGCATGGGGAGTGCATCACAGGCCCGGATGGCCCCCTGGCTCCTCCCGCTCCAGCCTCAGCCTCCAGCTCTCCCATGTGGCTTGGCCTCCCCTCCCTTCTCATTCCATTCCATCACATCCCTGGGGGGGTGACCTGTTTCAGGTGGCCCACTGTGAGGGGCAGGTGCTGCAGGGTCAGCAGAATCTGCTGCAGGAGGGGGCCATTGTTGGTGGTCTTGGAGTATGTCAGCCAGCTGTTCAGGAGCTTGTAGCCACCCACTCGAATGAACCTACAGGTGGGAGGAGCAGGTGGAATCGTGGCAATGGTAGCCACTGTAGGATAAATCCCTCCAATTTAGACTGGGAGACCCAGGTGTTACAGGGACACAGTCCAACCCGATGAACTTGGATCTACCCCAGGGTTTAGTACAGTGCTTGACACCTTTTAAGCACTTAACAAGAAGTAATGATAGCAATAACTGGGGTAATGATGTGCTAAGCTCTCGGCTAGATACACCACAGTTCCTATAGGGCTCCCTGTCCAAGTAGGAGGAAGAACAGCTTTGAATCCCCATTCTGCAGATGAGGAAACTGAGACTCAGAGATGTGAAGCGACCTGCCCCAGGTCTCACCAGCAGGAAAGGGGTGAAGCCAAGAGTAGAACCTAGGTCCCCTGCCTCCCAGGCCTGGGCTCTTTCCACTAGGGAGTGCTTTTTCTCCCCCTTGCCACCGGAGGGTTTCGTGACCAGCCCCCAAGGCCCCTGCTGCCATTTCCCCCGCACTCACTTGGCAAGGACACTGGGCAAGCGGGCCTGTAGGACAATGTTCAGGTAGGTGCAGCGACTCACCATCTTGCGGGCCTCCTTCATCAGCCTGCAGGAGGGTAGGAGAGGAGGGGGGTGGCTAAAGTCAGAGAAGCCGGGGGGACTGCCCCTGCAGGACTTTTAGCTCCTCCCGAAAGTGCCCCACAGGACTCTGTATTAAGAGCTTGGGAGAGTACAGTACAATAAACAGACACATTCCTGGCATTTGTTTCCTATGGCGGTAGGCCAGTTGCGTGAGCTGCCGACCCAAGGATGGGGATGCGGGATTCCAGCATCCCTCGAGCAACTGGGGGAGAGAAGATACCTAGCCTGCAGCAGCCAGGCCAGAGAGCCAAGTCAGGTGGTCTTGTAGCCTGGCTGCTCCCCTTGAAATAATAATAATAATGATAGTATTTGTTAAGCGCTTACAAGTGCAAGCACTCTTCTAAGTGCTGGGGGGATACAAGGTGAGCAGGTTGTCCCACTGGGGTTCACAGCCTTAGTCCCCATTTTACAGTGGAGGTAACTGAAGCACAGAGAAGTTGTGACTTGTCCAAGGTCACACAACTGACAAGTGGAGGAGCCGGGATTAGAACCCATGATCTCTGACTCCCAAGCCCGGGCTCTTTCCACTGAGCCACGCTGCTTCTCTAATGGGTCCCCCATGCTGACCCTGCACACCTCCTCCCTTCCAGGGCCCACCACACTGTAAGCTCCCTGAGGGCGCCGCAGAGATTGTGTCTCCTTACTCTGAGCCCCATCCCTGGGTGCTGGGGACCAGGTTTTGTGTATTGAAGACACTCAAATACCAATATCAAATACTCAAGACGTCCAACCAGACCTACCCAAAGATTTTGGAGATGCCAATCTCGCTTTTCACCTCCCCGTTCCAGCTAAGGAAGCTGTCCAGCCCCTTCAGGAGCTTCTTAGGGTGGATGGGGCCGGAGCCCATAGTGGCCAAATCTGGTGTGAGAAAAGAGAGCGGTCAGATGGGTTGCCCCTGACAGGTGTGCGCATGTGTGCGCACACCCCCATGTCCCTCCCCCCAGCCAGCCTGCCTCATTGGCCCCAGTGCCACAAAGGCCACAGCAGGACACCTGCAACTTCTTGCTTCTCGAAGGGCACTTTCAACCCACTTCCACCGAGAAGGTGGGGATCGGGACCCTAGACAGGGTGCTACTCCAATCAACAAAGACAATGGCCTAGGAAGGGAGGGAGGGAGTCCCAGATCCAATTCACCAGACCCCCCTAATGGCTTCTAATTCATTCATTCATTCGTATTTATTGAGCGCTTACTATGTGCAGAGCACTGTACTAAGCGCTTGGGATGAACAAGTCGGCAACAGATAGAGACAGTCCCTGCCATTTGATGGGCTTACAGTCTAATCGGGGGAGATGAACAGACAAGAACAATGGCAATAAATAGAGTCAAGGGGAAGAACATCTTGTAAAAACAATGGCAACTAAATAGAATCAAGGCGATGTACAATTCATTAACAAAATAAATAGGGTAACGAAAATATATACAGTTGAGCGGACGAGTACAGTGCTGTGGGGATGGGAAGGGAGAGGTGGAGGAGCAGAGGGAAAAGGGGAAAAAGAGGGTTTAGCTGCGGAGAGGTAAAGGGGGGATGGCAGAGGGAGAAGAGGAGATCAGTCTGGGAACGCCTCTTGGAGGAGGTGAGTTTTAAGTAGGGTTTTGAAGAGGGAAAGAGAATCAGTTTGGCAGAGGTGAGGAGGGAGGGCGTTCCAGGACCGCGGGAGGACGTGACCCAGGGGTCGACGGCGGGTTAGGCGAGACCGAGGGACGGTGAGGAGGTGGGCGGCAGAGGAGCGGAGCGTGCAGGGTGGGTGGTAGAGAGAAGGGAGGAGAGGTAGGAAGGGGCAAGGGGATGGAGAGCCTTGAAGCCTAGAGTGAGGAGTTTTTGTTTGGAGCGGAGGTTGATAGGCAACCACTGGAGTTGTTTAAGAAGGAGAGTGACATGCCCAGATCGTTTCTGCAGGAAGATGAGCCGGGCAGCGGAGTGAAGAATAGACTGGAGCGGGTCGAGAGAAGAGGAGGGGAGGTCAGAGAGAAGGCTGACACAGTAGTCTAGCCGGGATATAACGAGAGCCTGTAACAGTAAGGTAGCCGTTTGGGTGGAGAGGAAAGGGCGGATCTTGGCGATATTGTAGAGCCATTATCCTAATGGCTAATGGCTCCTGGTACAAGGAGCCAGGCTCCGGGGCAAATACAGACCAAGTACCAGACCAAAGGAAAACTACTCCATATTCTGTCCTCCTCCCCAGGCCCCTGCAAACCACATCGCAGGGCTACTGGAGGCTGGGCCTGGCTTACAGAGGTGGGGTGGTCCCAAGCCTGCTGTGAGCTGGCCCCTTGGTTTATTGGGGGAGCCTTCAGATTCCCTGGCTCAATGACCCTGGCTCAATCCAATGTGATCCACAGAGAGTGGTCAGAAGCTCTGGTGGGAATAAGACTCTGTTGCAGAATCGAGACCCCCTTCAGGCTTCTGAAGCCAGGATCTTCCACGACACAGTCTCCACAAAGCCAAGGAGGGCCAGGTGGGGGCTTCGTCTGTCTAGAAAGAATCTGATCTGGGTAACAGCAGGAGGCCACATGTCCACTCTAAGGGCCCATTCCCTGCCTTTCCCAACCCCAAGAGGGCTTGACACATGGCAGACGGTGCCTCAACATCAAGACCGGCCTGTGAGACATGAAAGGAGAGGGGAGGATTATAGGTGGGCATCTTGGGGCTCTGCCCCAGGTTTGGGTTGGGACAAAGGACACGGCAAGGACACCGGGTAAGCGTCTGGGTTTGCCCAAGCAGATGCGCACAGCAAGCCCTCAGGGTTGGAGGTGACACAGTGCTCAGCCCCAGTCCAGAGAACCAAAAACTAACGCAGTTGTCATGTGCGGGTTGGGAGGCAGAGAAACAGAGCTGGGAAGACTGGCCTGGAGGTTGACGGGGCAGGTCAAGGACAGAGGGCATAGTTCCAGCTCTGCTTCCAACTGGGCCAACTGAGGCGGTCATATCTGGGGCCAGGGCAAACTCCATTGGCCCCTGCTTGCCCAAAGCCAACCAGACTTTATTCCCATAAAATGCTCTTGAGCTGGAGGGGAATGAGGAAAGTGATCAGAGAGCCCTGGGCTCCAAGGCCTGCGGGGCCTGGAGGGCCTGTGGGGCCTTCCTCCCTGCACATGACACCACCCAGCACAAGCTCCTGGGAGTTTCTTCTTACTCTTAATTATGGTATTTGGTGAAGTGCTTACTGGGAGTCAAGTACTGTACTAAGTGTTGGGGGAGATACAGAACCATCAGGTCCCAAATGGAACTCACAAATTAAATAGAAAGGAGCCCCAAGTGGGACATGGACTGTGTCCCACCAGATTATCTTGTATCTACCTCAGCACTTAGTACTGTGTCTGGCATATACTAAGTGCTTAACAAATGCTATTTAAAAAAAATTCCATTGGGGGGGCAGAAGCCAAGGGAATGTGCTAGCAGAAGGCCCCCAGTGGAAGAAGCAGTGGTGCTGGTGGCCTGCTCTGGACCTCTTGTGGCTTCTTGGGGGAACGGGGATCCAGAAGTGTGTATGGGTGGTGGGTGGGGGGAGCCAAAGGAGAAACAGATGTCTTGAGATGGGAACCCAGAGGAGGAAGAGTCAAGTGGGGACCAAGCTAAAATCAGGGGTGCCCTGTCATGGACTACCACCCCACATCTTCCACAGGAGAACTGTCGGGGCCTGTGGATTGGAGCTGGGGACAGGCCCGTGGCCCTGAAGAATGCTGCCCCAAGATAGCCCTTGCTCCCACCCCCAGCTCTCCCTCACATTTAAATGGGTGTTGCAGGGGAGGGAGGGGCTAAGGACGTGGCGGACACAGATTTAGGAGGCCAGAACAAAGCCATTTGGCTTGCAGTCAGGATGGCGACAGGTCAGAGCGGGGTGCAGCTGCTGCCTGTGACAGAAACCTCACATGGCTTCATGGTCGTTCAAGTGCCCTACGCCAACAGATAGAGGACATGTTCTCACACTTAGTGGGGAAACTGAGGCACACGAAGCAGGGAGGGGGTTATCCCCTTGAGATCTTGCCTTTGGAGAACGGGGAATGGAAGGCCATCTGGACCCCACTCAATCACCCCCCTGGGGCCTGAGCCTGCCACGCTGAGAGCCCACATTGCCTATTGGGAAGACCTGGGCCTGGGAGTCAAAGGACCCAGGTACTCATCCTAACTCCACTATATGTATGCCGCGTGACGTTGGGCAACTCACTTCCCTTCTCCAAGCCTGCAGCTCCTCATCTGTAAAATGGAGATTAAATCTTACTCCTACTGAACACTGTGTCTCTTATTGAACAGAGACAGTGACCAACACGATTAACTTTGCTTAGAACAGTGCTTGGCAAATTGCAAGCACCAAATGAGTACCATAAAAGGAAAATAACAGGAAAGGGAGTGCAGGTGTTTGACCCACCACTCCCACCCTCGCCTGTCTCAAGGAGCTCCCGTAAGTCCAGTGGCAGCATGGGGTGGGGAAGGGGCAGAAGGAAGGAAGTCAGTACCAGCCCAGGGTCTCAAGGCAAGGTGAGCCACGCCCCTGCCCCGCTGCCCACCGGCAGAGCCAGTGAAGGTACAATTTGAGGACTGGCCCCTAGAGGTCCAGGGATAGGGCGACCCTCGGGGTCCTGGCTGGCTGAAGCCCCCCAACTCCGAGGATCACCGCTGGTTGGGGGGATTCCGCCATTGGGAGCTGCCCAAGTAAAGCTCACATGGAGGTAATGGAAACACACACCCAATCGCACAACCTGGGAGAGAGAAAGGAGAGAAGCTGTGAAAAACAGACACGGGGGCATCGCCAGGACTGGGGTTCAGAGCAGCCTGGGAAAAGGTGGAGGGGCATGGAAATCACCTGCCCTAGCTCCTGGCACATGAAGGGACTCTAAGCTCCAACCCCCCCCCCCCCCCACAGGTAGGGGAGGTGGTTAGATTCCCTGGACGAGGGGTCCCTGGGGCCCCCACCCAAACTCAAAGGAAAACAAAGTTCGATACCATGAGGGGAGAGAGACACTGCCCAGACTGCTGGAAAGCAGACACCAAACCAGAATCACCCCCAAGCCCATGCTCAGTTTGGGCCCCCTCTAGACTGGAAGCTCTTTGCAGGCAGGGAACGTGTCTACCAACTGTTGGATGGTTCTCTCCCAAGTACTTAGTACAGGGCTCTGCCCTCAGTAAGTACACAATAAATTACAATTGACTGATGGACTGGGAGAGATTTTCGAAGGACGGTGCCCTTCCCCTAGACCCACATAGGTTGCTCTTCTAGAGAGCTCAGAGGCAACAAGCAGCAATGGATAGGGGTCGGGGCAGTCTCTTCTGCTTTCCGAGGCAGAAGTGAGAGGTCAAAATTGTCCTTCGAGAAAGAAGATTCCTTGTTCCTGGACTGGCCCAGACCCACCTTTGGAGCAGGATGGGTTGGAGGAGGTGATCCACTGAGGACCGACTCAGAGAAACAAAGAACACAGACAAGGATCCCTACCGGAACTGCTTCCGCCAAAAGGTGGTGAAATATTTCAAAGAGAGAATTTCAAGGCACCACCAGGCAGGCCTGTGGCCTGGCATATAGCCCCCAGTGTACTGCACATAGTTCTAAGTTTTCGATAAGTACCACTGATTGATTCATGATCCCTGGTGATCCTCTAAATCTCCTATCTCCAACCTGCCAAGACATTTAATTGCAAACCACAACCCCTAAAAGCCAGGCACGGCTTCAGCCTTGACCCGAGACAGATCAGGGGGCCAAGAGTGACCTTGCCCAACTCGGCCGACGGCGAAGAAACGATGGGAAGAAGCCCATCCAGCCCCTCGCTTTCCTGGAAGCATAAGGGGCAGAATCATTCCCAGCCAATGCCAGTCTTCCAGCTGTCCCCCTACTCAGCCCGAGCTTAGTAAGGGCTCAGTAGTCCCCCTCATGGGACTGATTAATTTCTTTAATATTAAACCTCCAATTCCCTAAACACTGAAAGGCAAAATGTAGCAGGGGAGAAAGGAGAGTCTCACCTTTTCCCCTACTCTGGCTCAGCTTCAGGCTGAAGCGGGGAGGGTGGTGATAC